>NC_135483.1:173138003-173441033 GCF_052094955.1 Ictidomys tridecemlineatus | reverse complement strand
GTTCACAGGCAAATCCGAGCCTCCAAGGTATTGTTTGTGTTTTTCCATTTTTGGTTAAAAAATGTTACTGTTTTAATTTTTACTCATTTCATTACACAAAATAAGCTTTACAAAGTTTTCTAAGTGTAACTAGTTTAAGTAAATATTCTTGATTCATTAATTAGTATAAATTAAACCTAGATTTGTGAAGCTTTTGCATGCAGTAATATCATTTATAATACTTTCTTAGCAATAGAGAACTTCTTTCTTGAATTCTAGTTAATAGAAATGATATCCTTTTTTTCAAAATTTTTTATTATGGCAAAAAGCACCTATCAGAATTTACTATCTTAATCATTTTTCTGTGTATAGTTTAGTGGCATTAACTGCATTAATAATAATAGGTATCAATTTCCACAAGTTTTTTCATCTTTTAAAACTAAGACTCTACCCATTAAATAACTACTATCCATTTCTCCCTTTTCTACTCCTGGCAACCATGTGTGTCTTGTTTTGGCTATTCAAAGTACGTCACATATGTGGAATCATTAAAGTATTTGCCTTTTTTTTCACTGGCTTATTTCCCTTTAGTATAATGTTTGCAAGTCTCATTGTCATTGTAGCATATGTTAGGAATGTTTTCCTTTTTAAATCTTGAATAATATTCCATTTTGAGTATATACATTTTACTTATCCATTCATCCACTGATGGACACTTGTGTTGCTTCCACATTTTAATTACTGTAAGTATGCTACAAACATGGGTAAAAGTATCTCTTTAAAGCCCTGTTTTCCGTTATTCAGAATTGCTGAATCTGCAGTAATTCTATTTTTAATTTTTTGCAGAACCACTATGCAGTTTTCCAGAGTGCCTATATCAGTATATATTCCTACCAACAGTGCACATTGGTTCCAGTTTCTCCAAATCATCACCAACATTTATTTTCTATTTTTTTTGGTGTATTTTGTTTTTAATACGAGATATCATAAAGGATGTGAAGTGATGTCCCTTATAGTTTTGGTTTTCATTTTACTAATTATAAATGATGTTTACATTTTTATATGCTTATTGGCCCTTTGTATATATTCTTTAGAGAACAATTTAAGCCCTTTGGCCATTTTGAATGGGATTGTTCACTTTTAGTTGTTGAGTTTTACAGGTTCTATAGATATATTTTGTCTATTATTTGCCAATGTGTGATTTGCAAATATTTTCTCCCATTTTGTGGTTGTCTTTGTACTCTGTTTTTTTTTTGTTTGTTTGTTTGTTTTGGGGATATTTTTTTTCCCTGTGCTGGAAATTGAACCCAGGGGTACGTTACCACTGAACTATATGCTTAGTCCTTTTTATTATTTTGAGACAGAGTCCTGCTGAGTTGCTTAGGGCCTCAGTAAATTGCTGAGGATGGCCTTAAACTCGAAATTCTCCTGCCTCTGATTTTAGTGTTGCTGGGATTACAGGCTTGAACATTCATGCCCACCCAATCTGTCTTATCACTCTGTTGATATACTTTTGATGCCCAAATTTGTAAGTTTTAAAATCAAGTCCAGTTTGTCCATTTTTTTTTCCTATTTTTACTGTGGCTTTGGTTCCCTGTCTAATAAATTATTACCAAATCTAATGTCATGAAAATTTTCCTGTTTTCTTCTAGGAGTTTTATAGTTTTAGGTCTTATACTATGGTCTTTAATCCACTTTCAGTTAGTTTTTATATGTGGTGTTAGGTAAGGATCCAACTTCATTCTTTTTTTTTTTAAAGAGAGAGAGAGAGAGAGAGAGAGAAAATTTTAATATTTATTTTTTTAGTTTTCGGCAAACACACATCTTTGTTTGTATGTGGTGCTGAGGATCGAATCCGGGCTGCATGCATGCCAGGCGAGCACACTACTGTTTGAGCCACATCCCCAGCCTCCAACTTCATTCTTTTGTGTGTGAATATCCAGTTTTCCCAGGACCACTGGATGAAAATAGTTCTTTCCCCATTGAAGGATCTTGGTATCTTTGTCAAAAATTATTTGACTCTGTATGCAAATATACAGTTGTGAGTTCCCTGTTATTTTCCTTTGGTCTACATCTCTGCTTTTATGCCACTACTACACTGTTTTGATTGCCATAGTAGTTTTTGAAATCAGGAAATGTGAATCTTTTATCTTTGTTCCTTTTTAATATTTTGTTGGCTATTGGTCTTTTGGGATTCTATGTGAATTTTAGGATTTTTTTTTCCTTGTAAAAATGCTGTAGGAGTTTTATAAGGATTGTATTGAATCTATTGATCACATTGGATAATATTAACATCTTAAAATATTGTCTTTCAGATTATGAAAATGAGATGTATTTCAATTTCTAATTTCTTTCAGTAATGTTTTGTAGTTTTCCTTGTATAAGTATTTTACCTCTTTGGTTAAAAATTGTTATTTTCTTATTATTTTATTCTTTTTAATACTATTGTAAATAGAGTTTTATGATTTTCTTTTCAGATTTTTCATTGTTAGTATATAGAAATGTAACTAACTTTTATTTGTTAACTTTTTAGGCTTCTATTTTGCTGAATTAATTTATGAATTCTGACAGTTTTTTTGTGGAATTTTTAGGATTTTCTACATCACCTGAAAACTGATAATTTTACTTCTTTATTTACAATTTTGATGACATTTATTTCTTGTCCAATTACCCTAACTAGAACTTCTAGTACTATGTTGAATAGAGGTGGTATTTATTTTTCCTTAATTGTGAAACAGTAAAGCCATCAAGTTCAGAGCTTTTCTTTGTTAGGAGATTTTCGATTACTCACTCAGTCTTCTTCCTAGTTATAAGTTGATTTAAAGTGAAATCAACTGGTTATTGTTTTCCTTGTTACAATTCCTTTATTTGTTTTTTGTTTTTTAAAGAGATTTGTTTGTTTTTTTAAATGGGCCTTTATTTTGTTCATTTATTTATACACAGTGCTGAGAATTGAACCCAGTGCCTCACACATGCCAGGCAAGACCTCTACCACTGAGTCACAACCCCAGCTCTACAATTCCTTTATTTGTAAAGTTAGGTTGTTATTTCAGATTTTTGTTCTTTTTTAAAAAATGTGTTTACTGCTATAAATTTCCCCCTTAGCACTACTCACGCTGTATTCCATAAGTTTGGTGTGTTGCATTTCATTTTCATTCATCTCTAAGTATTTTCTATTTTCCCTTGTGATTTTTTTCTTTGATCAACTGGTTGTTTAAGTGTATATTGTATATACTCTACAAAATTTTTGAATTTTCTAGTTTTACTTCTATTATTTTGATTTCTAGTTGGAAAATATACTTTTTTTTGTAGTTGGACACAATAACTTTATTTTATTTATTTATTTTTATGTGGTGTTGAGGATCGAACCCAGGGCCTTGCACGTGGGAGGCAAGTACTGTACTGCTGAACCATAACCCCAGCCCCTGAAAAATATACTTTTAATGATATCTTTCTTTTCAACATATGGTCTGTCCTGGAAAATGTCCCATATTTAATAGAGAAGAACCTATATGCTGTTGTTGGGTAGAGTTCTATATAAGTCTGTTAAATTCAGTTGCCTTAATGTATTGTTTAAGTACTGTGTGGACGTAATTCTGTCCTTTATTAAGAAGTGGGTAATAGAAATCTCCAACTGTTAGCATAGAACTTTTGATTCTCCCTTCAATTTTGTTAGTTCTTATTTCATACATTTTGATAGTCTATTATTAATTGTATAAATGTTTATAATTGTTATATCTTATTATATTGTATTTTTTAAATATATTATGCCCTTTATATCTTATTTTTTAACTTAGTCTATTTTGGCAGATATTAGTATAGCCATCCCTTGTCTTTCTTGGTTACTATTTGCATACATATTCCTGAAGTATTCCATTTAATAGTTTTAGTTACCTATATTCAACCATGGTTGAATATAGGTAACTAAAATTGCTAAAAGCAAAACCAAAGATAAGTGGAGACTACTATATAGAATTCTTGGTGCAAAGATTTTTTTTGTTGTTTCTTTGTTTTAGCACTTTGAATATTTTGCTCCACTGTTTTCTTGCTTACGGTTTCTGCTAATAATCTGTTGATGATATTACTGATAATCCCTTATAAATTGCTTCTTTCTTGTTGCTTTCAAGATTCCTTTTTGTGTGTGTGTGTGTGTGTGTGTGTGTGTGTGTGTTTCACTAGTTTGATAATAACTTACTTCTGTGTGGATCTCTTTGATTTCATCTTACTTAGAGCTTGTTAGGAGCCTTGGGTATTCATGTCTTTCTTCAAATTTGGGAAGTTTTTTTTTTAATTAGTTAATTTATTTGTTCTAATTTCTTATATGACAGCAGAATGCATTTCAATTCATAGTACACAAATGGAGCACAATTTTTCATGTCTCTGTATACAAAGTAGAGTCACACTATTCGTGTCTTCATACATGTACTTAGGGTAATGGTATCCATCTCTTTCTACAATCTTTGCTACCCCCATACTCCCTAGCTTCCTCTCCTTCCCCTTTGCCCTATCCAGAATTCCTCCTTTTCTCCCATGCCCACCTAGCCCCCTTAAGGATCAGCATCCACTTATCAGAGAAAAAATTTGGCCTTTCATTTTTGGTCTTGGCTTACTTCACTTAGCATCATATTCTCCAACTCCATCCATTTACCTGTAAATGCCGTGATTTTATTTTTTTAATGCTGAGTAATATTCTATTATGTGTATATACCATAGTTTCTTTATCCATTCATCTATTGAAGGACATCTAGGTTCCATAATTTAGCTATTGTGAATGGTGCTGCTATAAACATTAATGTGGCTGTGTCACTATAGTATGATGATTTTAAGTTCTCTGGGTGTATGCTGAGGAGTGCGATAGTTGGGTCAAATGATAGTTCCATTCCAGGATTTCTAAGGAATCTCCATACTGCTTTCCAGATTGATTGCACCAATTTTCACTCCCACCCACCAATGTTCAAGAGTGTGCCTTTTCCCCCTATATCTTCACCAACACTTATTGTTGCTGGTATTTTTAATAATTGCCATTCTGACTGGAATGAGATGAAATCTTAGAGTAATTTTGATTTGCATTTCTCTAATTGCTATAAATGTTATTACTTTGACTATTCTGGATCTTTGATTTTTCCAAATGAATTTCATAATTTCTTTTTCTATTTTTATGAGGAATGTCATTGGGATTTTGATTGGAATTGTATTAAATCTGTGTAGTCCTTTGGTAGTATGGTCATTTTGACAATATTAATTCTGCCTATCCAAGAACAGGGGAGATCTTTCCATTTTCTAAGTTTATCTTTAATTTCTTTATTAGAGTGTTCTGTAGTTTTTAATTGTAGAGGTCTTTCATCTCTTTGGTTAGGTTTTTTTCTTTTTTTTGAGGCTATTGTGAATGGGGTAGTTTTTCTAATTTCTCTTTTGGAGGATTCATCACTGCTGTATAGAAATGCATTTGATTTATGGGTGTTGATTTTATATTCTGCTATTTTGCTGAATTAATTTATTAGTTCTAGAGGTTTTCTGGTGGAATTTTTCAGGTCCCGTAAGTATAGAATCATTTCATTGGCAAATAGTGAAATAGTTTTGAGTTCTTCTTTTCCTATTTCTATCCCTTTAATTTCTTTCATTTGTCTAATTTTTCTGGCTAGAGTTTCAAAGACTGTGTTAAATAGAAGTGGTGAAAGAGGGCATCCCTCTCTTGTTCCAGTTTTTAGAGGGAATGCTTTCAATTTTTCTTCATTTAGAATTGTGTTGGCCTGCGGTTTAGCATACATTGCTTTTACAGTGTTGAGATATGTTCCTATTATCCCTAGTTTTTCTAGTGTTTTGAACATGAAGAGGTGCTGTATTTTGTTGAATGCTTTTTCTGCATTTATTGAGATGATTGCATAATTCTTATATTTACATCTATTATGTGATGGATTACATTTATTGATTTTCATATGTTGAACCAACTTTGCATCCCTGGGATGAACCCCACTCAATTGTGGTACACTATCTTTTTAATATGTTTTGTATGCGATTTGCCAGAATTTTATTGAGAATTTTTGCATCTATGTTCATTAGAGATATTGATTTCAAGTATTCTTTCCTTGATGTGCCTTTGTCTGATTTTGGAATCAGGATGATATCAGCCTCATAGAATGAATTTGGAAGTGTTCCTTCTTTTTCTATTTCATGGAATAATTTGAGGAGTATTGGTATTATTTCTTCTTTGAAGGTCTTTTAGAACTCAGCTGTGATTTTATCTGGTCCTGGGCTTTTCTTGGTTGGTAGGTATTTGATGGTGTCTTCTATTTCATTGCTTGAAATTGATCTGTTTAACCTGTGTATATTGTCCTGATTGACTTTAGTTAATCATATGACTCTAGAAATTTGTCAATCTGTTTGATATTTTCTATTTATTGGAGTACAAATTTTCAAAATAGTTTTTAATTTTCTTCTGTATTTCTGTAGTGTCCGTTGTGATATTTCCTTTTTTAATCATGGATTTTAGTAATTTGAGTTTTCTGTCTCCTTCTCTTCATACCTTTCCCCAATCTCCTCCACACCCCACTGTGATGCCCCAGGAAACCTCAGATATATTTTCTGTAAGTATAAACCATATTTGTATTTTTTTGTAGTTTTTTATAACTACTGGACTCATAGCACACATTATTTTGTTTGAAAATGGCATAACATTTTGGGATTCATGATTTTGTATGCATTAATATTTTATTCCTTAGTGTATAGTATTCTATTTTATGGATATTTATAAATTTGTTAGTTTATAGACTCTTTAGCATTTGGGTTGTTTACAGTTTTGAGCAAACTTCTGGTTTGTGATGGCCTTTGGCTCTTATACGTATAGATTATCTCCTCTTTTTTACTTATTATTGTGAGATTATCACTAAGAATTGTGCTTCTTTGTAGGAATTCCATTTAGCTTCTTTGTAGCTAGATATACCTAGCTGGAAGGTGTATCTCAACCTAGCATACAATGAGTAAATGCTAGTAAATAAATATTTTTATAAGTTTTTGCATAGCAATACATTTTATTTTCCTTGATAAAATAAAGGTAGAATTGTTGGGTCATAGAAAGTAGGTTTAAATCTTTAAGAAAACTACAAAACTGTTTTTGAAAGTGACTATAATGCTCTACAGTGTTGCCAATAAGGTATGAATATTTCCTTTCACACATGGCACTATTAGTCTTACATTTTGTCATCTTGATGAAAGTATAATGGTATCTCTTTGGTTTCATTGATTTTATTTTATTTTCTGATGACTAATGGTGGAGAGGATTTTCTAACACCATTCATTTACTGTTTTTTTTGTGAAGTATTTGTTTAAATCTTTTTGCTCATCTTTTAACAGAGTTGTAATCCACTTATTATAGTCATCAGAATACTTTGTATATTATGAACACATCATTTGTCAGACATATATTTTCTTCCACCATATGGTTTCCCTTTCCATTTCCTTAATTGTGTCTTTCAATAGGCAAATTTCTTAATTTTGATGCAATCCAGTCTGTCAGTTATTTTGTTTTATTTTTTGTGTTGTGTCCTTTCTAAGACACAAAGATAACAAAGGTAGCAAATATTTTTCTTTATGTTTTTTCTAAAGTATCTTAAAAGCTTTGGCTTTTATTCTAGTTCCATGGTTAGTTTGAATTAATTTTAATGTATGTTTAGAGTTAGGAGAGCCTAAGTACATCCCAACAGAAGAATTTCTGATTGATTTTCTAAACTGATATTTGGATGATTCAACACAATTCCATAAAATTACCATGTTGCCCATTTTACTAACTTTTTATCTTTGTAAAAAAATTAATTGGCCATATATCTATATCTATATCTATGTATGTGTGTGTGTGTGTGTATATGTGTATATATATATATATATATATATATATGTTTGTTTCTGTATGTTTTATTTTTTTCCGTTGATTTTTTTTTACTTGCCTTCCCATCTCCATGTCAAAATTACACTGCCTTGACAGTTTTATAATGAACTTTGATAGTAGATAGTGTAAGCTCTCCAACTTTGTTCTTTTTCAAAATAATTTCAGTGATTAGATCTTTTATTTACATAGAAAGTTTAGTATTAACTTGTTATTTTATATAAAACTTTCTTTTGGTATTTTATTTCAGATTATAGTCAATGTGTAGAGAATTTACATTTTATCAATATGGGATATTGGAGTCAAATGAATATGTGTATTTCCATTTATTTAGATCTTTAATTTTTTCTTAGCAATTTTTTGTGGGTTTTAAGTGTAAAGGCTTTTCCTTTTCTTTTTCTTTCTTTTTTTCTTTCTTTCTTTCTTTTTTAACTTTGCTAGTCTTCATTACCTGATTATAAAAGTAGAGTTGATTTCCTAATGTTGGTCGAGTATCCTGTGATCTTTCTAGATTCTTGTTAGAACTGGTGGCCTTTATATAAGTTACTTAAAGTTTCTCACTCTAAGAAAACTCATGACTATGTATTGTATGAGTAAGATAATGATATTGTGTTTTTTTAAAATTTCTTTTTCTTCCTTTATTGCATAGGCTAGGAACTTTGGTTTAATTCTAAGTAGAAATTGTCTTTTAACTATCTCTGTCTTTGTCTTTCTCCATTTTATTTATTCAATGTCTAATAGATAATCATGTTCAATATTCTATCTACCTTGATCTTAACATTACTTTTTTTTTTTTTTTTTGGTACTGGCGATTAAACCTATGGTCTAGCATATGTTTGGCAATTCTGCCACTGAGCTATATATCCCCATCTCTTTATAAATTTTGAGATAATATCTTAATGTGTCATTCAAGCTGGTCTCAATTTTGTAGCCCTTTTGCCTCAGCCTCTGAGTAGCTGAGATTATAGTCATTTACCACCATACCCAGCTTAATATATTACTTTTGGTGATGATATAACAACAGTAAGCTATATTGGAATATCTAAAATACACAAGGAACTATTTTAAGCAATTTATATGTATTATTTCATTTAAAATTTACAAGACCTTAATTATTGGTAAGCATGAAATTCATTTTTACAAATAAGGATATTAGGAATAAAGAGAAGGTACATTACCAGAGGTCAAAATCTTAAAATAAGTTATAGTGTTTTCCTTATATGATAAATAGCTATAATATAAGGGAGAAAATAAACATAACAAGTATGATTATAGTGCTATGGGACTTATGATGAATGAAAAGTCCTGGAGATGCACTTGAATGTTTAGTTGAAGAATTAATTAATCAGATTATATTTAAAGTATTTCTCTAGGATTATAATTCAGTATAGAATATATATTTCTTGGGGCTAGGGAAATAGCTCAGTGGTAAAGCACTTGCCTAGCATGCATGAGGCCCTGAGTTCAATCCCCATCACACATAAAAAGCAAACAACAATAATAAAAAAGATATTAAAAGATATATATATATTTTCATTTCAATAATGTTATGATAACATAGTATATGATACATCAGTGAAGAAAGGATGTGGGAGGGAATTGTTTTCTAGCAGTTCTAATATGTAATCAAGATGAAAACAGAGAAATGTATAATAGTAACTCTGGAGGTAAATATTAAGATAATAGAAAATTACCAGAAAGATTTTATGTGGAGACAGAGATAAAAGCCACATATTCTCAAAGACCACTTCAAGCTTTGAGCCTAATGATCACTTAGAATGTATGTTTTTGAAGAATAAGATGACCCTTGTGGTACCTTTTCAAATCATATACTTGTGACAATTACCAAAATTCTTCTCCCACCTCTGCCCTGCACAAACACATACATAGACATAGGAAAATATTGGTCATTGGTTATGTTTTCAGTATCCCCCAAGTGATTAGAATTTTAATCCTTCTCTTCCCTTAGTTATTGATCTGCAATTTCCTTAAAAGGCTTAATTTATAGGAAATTTGACAAAATGAACCTTTTCACAGATTGACAATTTTTATTGGACATTTATGTTGAGATATTTTAAAGGAGTTGGAAATATAAGATATTAGAGAAATTAGATCTCTAACAAGATATAGATTTGGAATTATTTCAGTAGCGATGACAATTAAATCAATTGTTATGTTAAAAATATTTTAAATAAGATTTATTCTTTTCTCTTTTATTTTTATTTTCTTCCCTTTCTCCTTCACTCTTTCCCTTCTTTCCTTTCACAAATAGTCAGACATCTAATATGTGCTTAGGATACACAGTGGTAAATAAAAACTTGCAGAGTTATCACATTTTTAGGGACTTCAGTTTAATGGGGATAAAAATTAAGCACATCATGACACATAAATAAATGCCATATTAATTCCATCAGGGAAATTTTTTTTTTTTGAGAGGAGAGAGAGTGAGAGAGAGAGAGAATTTTTAATATTTTATTTTTCAGTTCTCGGCGGACACAACATCTTTGTTGGTATGTGGTGCTGAGGATCGAACCCGGGCCGCACGCATGCCAGGCGAGCGCGCTACCGCTTGAGCCACATCCCCAGCCCCCCATCAGGGAAATTTTAACATGGTATTTTCCTAGCTTAAAAATACATTGCTTCCCTAAAATTATAGGCTGCTTGATACTTGACGTATTGAAAATTATAGGCTGCTTTTGAAATTCTGTTTTCCCATAGAAATAATAATATGAAAAGTTCTTATGTAATCCCATAAAGTCCTGTTTAACTATTGCTAAATATCTCTTTGTAACTTTGTTTTTGTGGGCAGATTCTTTCGACGTGGTGATATAGGAGACATGCTGAAGATAATGTTATTATATTGATGGGAATTAGACTGAAAGAAAAAGCTGAAAAGAAAATGAATCAGTCTTTGAACAATATGATTAGTCCATCCACACCTAGGGTCTGCACATGAACAAAGACTAATACATTTTAGGCTATATCATGAGTTTATATTCTGATAAGGGAGAGAAAACATATAAACCATTAGATGCAATATGACATATTATGTCCAGGAATACATGTTTTTAATAAGATGTAGAACTAACAGACTACTTAGTAAGGGTCAGAGAAAACATGAAGAGAAATAAGTGATATCTCAGTATGCACTGGATAAATAGTACTTTACTTGATGAACTGATATAAGTAGAGAGAGACATTCCTTTAAGGTTTGAAGGCATAAAACAATACAATTTCAGGAATGGCAATACAGTATTCAAAGGAACTAAAATTGTGAGTCATACAGGAATGGGAGAGAAAGCTAGGAAAGTATGATTATGTAATGCCTCATAGGACATGGTTGAGATGTCTGCAGGAAGATGAATAGAAGTATAGACATAAAATTTCATACTTAAGGCCTATTCGATTTGAGGACATGGTTGAGATGTCTGCAGGAAGATGAATAGAAGTATAGACATAAAATTTCATACTTAAGGCCTATTCGATTTGAAGGAGCCACATTCAAGAAGTTTCCTGATGGGAGTTGGGAATGGGGGTGCACTCCTGTAATGCCAGTGACTCAGGAGGTTGAGGCAGGAGGGTCCCAAGTTCAAGGCCAACCTCAGCAACTTAGCAAGATCTTTATATTGCAATATAGCATGACGCTGTCTCAAAATAAAAAATAAAGGATATAAGCCAGTAGTGGTATAGTGCTCCTAGGTTCAGTCTCCAGCACCAAAAAAAAAAAAGTTACCCGATGGAAATTTTTTCATCTATTTTTTAAATTTTTGAATTTGTTTTAATTAGTTATACATGACAGTAGAATGACAGTAAAATGCATTTATACACTTTAATATACATAAATTGGGTATAATTTCTAATTTTTCTGATTTTACATGCTATAGAATCACATCAGTCATACAGTCATATGAAATTTTATATTAAATTTAATATACTTACTTTTTTCTTCACTCATTCTTTTCAGGATCCTTCAGTTATAGTGATTTTCTAACCCTTTGAAGATTACCAGATAATCTTTCTGTTGTAGGGACAGAGGAGTGAAGGCACCAAAGATGGCAGGAAACAGTTTTATTTGGCTGCAGCCAGGTTCAGAGGGCACAGCTTTTGCTGTAATCAATCAATCCCCTGAACCTCGAGTTTAGGTAGTTTCAGAATTTTATACTCAGCATGTAAGGGGAGGGGCTCAGAAGTTCACAGTCTGCAAAAGTTCACATAAAAGCAGCTTTTTCGTTCACTGTTTTGGGCAACACCTGAGAAGGGGAGAGCTTCTTCTCCCCTTTCTTTCCTTTCCCTACCAGCTGTTACCATGGAGCCCAATTGGTATCTTCTCTTATCTTAAAAATGTAGACATCTCTGTGAAGCCCAGCTCAAGGCCAGAGGCTTTGTTTGCATATTTCTACAAACTACTATACTGGATACATTTGTGAAAAACTAGTAAGGAGGTGTCTAGCACCTGGAGTGCTGATATTTTCCTGGCCAAGTAAAACAGGGCAACAGTTTATCTACATGGAACTCTTTTGCAGAGACTCTTTTGCTGACAGTCCCCAAATCAGCCACGGTGAAGATTTCTGGAGAAGCCCAGTTAAGACTTTTCTGTGGAGAAAGGGGGTATCACTATATTTCCTCTTGATCGTTTTCTTTAGTGGATATAATATCACATTCATTTTTTAAAAAATATTTATTTTATTTCTTAGTTTTAGGTGGACATAATATCTTTATTTAACATTTATGTGGTTCTGAGGATTGAACCCAGTGCCTCATATATGCTAGGCGAGCACTCTACCACTGAGCCACAACCCCAGCCCCCACATTCATTTTTATAGTAAATACAGTTCTAAGAATAAATCAAGCATAAAACAACTTGGAAATTTCCAAGAATATGAGTTCCCAGTTAAATTGATGACTGAGTTTTATATTTTAATCTAGAAAGTCTGATTCATAATCCTTTCACTTGAGAAAAGATTTTTTGTGTGTGTGGTGCTGGAGATTGAATTCATAGCCTTTTGCATATGAGGCAAGTACTCTACCAACTGAGAGAAAGGATATTTTAATATTCTATATATCCTAGCAATACTAGGTAATTGGTGTTTAAATTTTTTAAAAAGCTTGATTATATGTTTTTATAATACCTATAAATGATTTTAAGGAAAGAAATCTAAACTTCCCAGTGATAATTGATATGACCTTATGTTTCTCTTTATTTAGGTTAGATTTGTACCTAGCCCTTTGTTCTCTTAAAAATAGTATAACAAAGGCTGGGTTGAGCACTTGCTGAGCACATGTGAGGCACTGGATTTGATTCTCAGTACCACATATAAATAAATAAAATAAAGGTCTATCAAAAACTAAAAACAAAAATTTTTTTAAATAGTATTATGAGGACTGAAGGTGTACTTTGGTGATAGAGAACTTCCTCGCATGGACTAGGTCCTAGATTTGATTCCCAGTTCAACAACAACAACAAAAATAACATTATGTTTATTTTTTAGAAAATACCAAACAAATATGCTATTGGAACACAATATTTGTTTTATTTTCATAGTTTCTCTTTACATTTCTTAGGAATTAATTATGATGTTTAATTTTTTAATTTACAGTTTAGTTGACCTATTATGCTATATAGGGAAAACAATACTTTCTTTGCTCTTATAGCTTCTTGAGTTACTGTAAAAAAATTAATTGAAAAATGGCTCTCACATTGTGTATTTTGGTGATTTAAAATTTTTCATTTAAATGTTTGCTTGAAATTAGCTTTGGTGGCTTTATGTGAATAAAAAAGATGTTCCTGAGGCTATTTCCACACAGGGTTTCTCTCCTCTCTCTCTCTTTCCATGTGATATAGAGGATCAAACTTAGGGGTGCTCTTCTGCTGAGCTATATCCTCCAGCCCTTTTAATTTTTCTAAATTTTGAGACAGGTTCTCTCTTAATTGCTGACGTTGATATTGACTTGAGATTCTCCTGCCTTGTCCTCCTGGGTCTCTGGATTTATAGGCCTGACACATAGTGTTTTCTCTTTGAGGACTTTGGGGGTGTTAGGCAGTGGCCAGTGGAAGGCCTAGCATTATTATCAGGAACTATTGTCTTTTCTAGAACAGTTGATTTGCTTTAATCTTACACTAGAGTTTTTACTTCTCTGATATTATACATAACTCATTTTCTAAAAAGATTCCAGATCTTTGTTATTTATCTTATATCTATCATTAGATATTCTTCTACTATCTAGGATAGTCTAGTATCAAGAAATAAAGTATTCTTTACCTAGTTTTTTTGAGTCTTGAACCCAGGGCACTCTACCACTACATTCCATCTCCAGCACTTTTTCATTTTTTTGAGACAGGGTCTCACTATGTTGCTGAGGTTGTCCTTGAACTTGTGATCCTTCTTCCTTAGCCTCCTGCATAGATGGGATTACTACAACTGATTTCTTTTCCTAAGTTTTTAGGACCAGACTCTTAATTCTCTATATTGTCCCCAAAAGATTTAATCTTTATCCCTTTCTATGTTCTTGGATCATCATGGCCAACAACATGTGGTGGATCATCATGGACCTCTCATTTTTCACATGCTAAGTTTTGTCTAGGGCAATATGTTAAGGGGAAAAATAGATAGAGATGAATATGTCTCCCTAATTGCATTTTAAAAACAACATTCTTATTGCGCTAAGGAGCTCCTCCTCTTATATAAAAGATATGTTCTGAAGGTTTGGAAACTGGGCTTTTGAAATTCAAAATAGACTTTTCCATAGAAGTAATACAGTAAGTATGGCAATTATGAAATAAATCTGATCTGAAATAGAATGGCCCGTAATATAAACTACAATCAAACCAAAGGGAATTGTAATTAAATTGATATGATAATAAAAACTTGTGCTGTTTTTGCATGCAGGTACTTATGGAAAACCTTGTGAGAGACTTAGAAAAATTTTAAATGAATACTTTTAGGAGCTTTTGAGATTGATGATACTGTGTCTATTGTATCTAGGTCCTGGATTTGATTCCCAACAAATCTGAGGAAACATATTCAAAAGAAGTTCTTGATGGTCATATTTTTGAATTCCAAGAAAATAGTCATTGAGATCAATGATTAGATCTCCTTTGTTGAAAAGTTGACATACAATCACTATATTACTTTTTAAAAAGTAATGCATTTGCTATTTTTACCAAACATCAATTGTAATGTGTTACTACAGAATAATAAATACTACAGGTATTTAGATCCCCCCTCTTTCCTTCAGTTCCTTACAATTCAGCAATATGGAAAACAATAATGACAAACACCACAGGACAGTTTTAGGACAGTTAAGGAAAGCTACATAAGGGGTATTTAGGTAATATTTCTGTAGCAGTATCAAATTCCTTGAGTGTGATAATGCTATTGTAATAATAAAGTAAAATGTCCTTGTTCTTATGTGATCCATGCTGACATATTTCGGAATAAAGTATCAAGACACCAGCGAACTTACTTTCAAGTGGTTCAGAATAATAAGTGTACATAAAACAAAGGTGGCAAGATGTTGATTAAAAAAATTCATACGAGTTGAAAGACTGAGTATTTATTACTAACACAGCTACCCTGTAAACAGCAAGAACTCCAATTGGACTTTTTCTCCATAGTGCATTCCAGCTCCCTGGGTTTATAGGACTGAAACAGTGTTTTCTCTGTGAGGACCTTGGGGGTGTTGGGAAGTGGCCAGTGGGAGGCTTAGCATTATTATTAGGAACTATTGTCTTTTCTGGAACATATAATTAAAAACCTAATAAGCTTCTCTAGGATAATTGAAGCTATATGTGTTAAATTAATTGCATACATTTTATTTTATTTGAATGCTCCTTGGATATCTCAAACTTGAAGACTTTTAAGCTGATTGTGGGATTTTTAATGCATTTAAAATTTTTTTAATTTATTTTTTTTAGATATACATGACAGTAGAGAGTATTTTGAAGTACATACATGGAATATAACTTATTTTAATTAGGATCCCATTCTTATGGTTGTTTTTACTTATATATGACAACAGAATCCATTTTGATATAATTACACAAGCATAGAATATATCTTATTCTAGTTAGAGTCCCATTCTTATGGATGTACATGGTGGTGGGATTCACTGTGTTGTTTTCATATAAGTACTTGGGAAAACTATGTCAGATTCATTCCACTGTCTTTCCTTTTCTTATCCCCTCATCTCTTCCCTCTATTCCCCATTGTTTAATCTATTACACTTCTGTTCTTCCCCTCACTCCCAACCCGTTATTGTGGGTTCACTTCCACCTATCAGAGAAAACATTCAGCCTTTGGTTTTTTTTGGAACTGGCTTACTTCACTTAGCATGTTCATCTCCAGATCCATCAATTTGCTAGCAAATGTCATAAAGTCATCCTTTATGGTTGAGTAATACTCCATTATGTATATATACCACATTTTCTTTTTTTAAATTTTTTTATTTTAATTTGTTTTTATATATGACAAACAGTAGACTGCATTACTTCATATTACACATATAGAGCACAATTTTTCATGTCTCTGGTTTTATACAATTATATTCACACCATTCGTGTTTTCCTACATGTACTTTGGGTAATGATGTCCACTTCATTCTGCCATCATTTCTAACCCCATGGTCCCTCCCTTGCCCTTTCACCTCTTTGCCCTATCTACAGTTTGTCTATTCCTCCCATGCTCCCGCTCCCTACCCCAGTATGAATCAGCCTCCTTATATCAAAGAAAACATTCGGCATTTGGTTTTGGGGGATTGGCTAACTTCACTTAGCATTGGCTAACTTGTCCCACTTCATCCATTTACCTGCAAATGCCATGATTTTATTCTCTTTTATTGCTGAGTAATATTCCATTGTGTATATATACCACATTTTTTAATCCATTCATCTACTAAAGGGCATCTAGGTTGGTTCCACAATTTAGCTATTGATACCACATTTTTTTAATCTATTCACCTAATGAAGGGCAACTAGGTTGGTTCCATAGCTTAGCTATTGTGAATTGAGCTGATATAAATATTGTGGCTGTGTCACAGTAGTATGCTGAGTTTACCTTTTTTTGAGATAACTTGGACAAATGTGGTTCCATTCCATGTTTTTTGAGGAATTTCCATACTGCTTTCCAGAGTGGTTGTACCAATTTGTAGTCCCACTAGCAATGTGTGAGTGTATCCATTTCCCCACATCCTTGCCAATATTTAGTTACTTGTAGTCTTGATAACTGCCATTCTGATTGGACTGAAATGGAATCTCAGTGTAGTTTTAATTTGCATTTCTCTAATTCCTAGATATGTTGAACATTTTTTCATATATTAATCGATTGTATTTCTTATGTGAATTGTCTATTCAATTCCTTTGCCCATTTATTGATTATTTAGTTTTTCTTTTGGTGTTAAGTTTTTGAGTTCTTTAAATATCCTGGAAATTAATGCTCTGAGGAATTGCACACAGTTTAAATAAGCCAATTTTTTGAAGAGTTAAGCTGTGTTTTCAAGTGTATGTTTTGTGATTCTCAAGGGATAATATATTGTTTAGTTTCATGTGTGCTGTAGTATTAAAGGTGATTTTAGTAATCAGTTTATTTCAATTTCAACTCTTTTCATTACTCTTTGTCTAGGGAATAGTGATCCTAGAAGAATGTCAGCTTCCAAAAGACATTTTGAAAAAACAAATAGAATTTGCTGATCAAGCAGCTTCATTAAATACTACAGGGAATCCTCAGGTTCCCCAAGGGAATCAAGATCCTTTACCAGAACAGGATTTTGAGATGTCACCAAGCAGCCCTACCCTACTTCTTCGAAACATAGAAAAACAGGTAAAATCAGAATAAAGCATCTGTGGTGTGAAATAACTTTCACCAATTTTATAAATTACTCAAATAAATATTATTATATATGTGTCTGCCTGGGATATGGATTACTAAAATTTGACTATTTGCTGGGTGCAGTGATGCATGTTTGTAATCCTTGTGATTCAGAAAGCTGAGGCAGGGGGATTATAAATTCAAAGCCAGACTCAGCAACTTAGTAAGACGCTTAGCAACTTAACCAGATCTTTCTAAAAAATTAAAGACTGGGGATATAGCTCAGTGTTAAAGAATCCCTAGTTTTAATCCTTAGTACCACAAAAATTGATTAGTCAATTTAATAAATAAATAAAACTAGCAAATATACATTACACCCAATCAAAATATTTACTCTATGACTTGTCTTTATTTTAATATTGATATTCTTTAAATTATTTAGATTTTAATCATTCATCTATTCTAGGGCTTGGAAAAATCCTTTTTCTAAAAAAATTGCTTATTACTAGACTTTTTTCAGTGGAAAAGAACAGGGATATTTGTTACAAGTAGTTGGTAAATCTGAAAAGTTGACCAAATTTATTGTTCAGGAATTTAGTGAAAGATAATATTGGAATATGAGTGTCTTTACTTATGAGTGTCTTTATAAAGAACGATTATTCAAATGGAAAGTCAGAAAAGCCTCTAACAAATTACTCTGATTCCAAAGCTTTCTCTGGTATCTAAATTCTATTGTAAATGACTTCAGAAGTTTGATTATTCTGACATATCTACCTTATATCTATCCTTTGCAACTGGACAGATCTGTCAGAGCATAATCATTCTTAACCACTGCTGCATGTGACACTGTTCCTCTAGGAAATAATATGGATTCATATCTGCCTACATCTAATTTTCCTGTTTTTTTTTTAACATACACTGTGAAATAATTTAGTGATTGGTTCCTAGTAAACCAAAATACATTATATATTTTCCCATATATTTCCCCTATTTTTTAGGTCTGTAATTGCCTACAGTTTTCCTTAGTTGAAATATATAATCAAACCACTTAGCCGGGCATGGTGCCGCATGCCTATAATCCAAGCGGCTTGTGAGGCTAAGGCAGGAGGATAGTGAGTTCAAAGCCAGCCTCAACAACTTAGTAAGGCCCTAAGCAACTCAGTGAGACCCTGTCTCTAAATAAAAATATAAAAAAGGAGTTGGGGATGTTGCTCAGTGGGTAAGCACCCTGGGTTCAATCCTCAGTACTGAAACAAACAAATAAAAAATAACAACAAAAAAACCACTTTTATAAATATTTTGTAATTCAGAAGGCTATTTAGTAATTTATCTGATATTAAATTGGAATGCCTGAAATTTGGATCCTACCTTCATTTTTTAACACCTTCATGATACTCGTTCAAACTACTTAATCTTTCTTTCCTATAATTTCATCATCTATATTTGGTATTAATACTGATATTAATAGTTCTAATATCTACTTAGAAGATTAATTTTAAAGATTAGAACTATTCTAAATTTGTTGCCTAGTGCAGTATCTGGCATATAGTGGACAATAAAGTATATCTATCATTTTTTATTATTAATGGGCTTGTCTCAAGGAAGATATATAGATATTATTAGCTGGTTTCAAATGTTCTAGAGGATGAGATTAGTAGATAAAGGAATTGTAATAAAAATGATATGGAAAACAATGAATAATTAAAAATGTAAATCGTCTGGGCTCATTGGTATATGCCTGTAATCTCAGCTACTCAGGGGACTGAGGAGGATCACAAGTTCGAGATTGGCTTGGGTAATTTAGTGAGACCCTGTCTCAAAATAAAAAATAAAAAGGGCTTGGTATGTAGCTTAGTTGTAGAAAGCCCATGTATTTAATCCCCAATACTGCCAAAGGGGGAAAAAAGTAAAAAAATCATTGTAGCATAAATCATCTTCCTAGATTAAGAGATTTCTTAAAATATAAACAATTACAGGGCTGGGGTGGTAGCTCAGTGGTAGAGCACTTGCCTTGCACGCATAATGCACTGGGTTCAGTCCTCAGCACCACATAAAATAAATGAATAAAATCAATAAAGATATTGTATCCACCTACAACTTAAAAAAAATAAGCAATTACATGTTTGATGGGAAGTTTAAGTATTGAATAGGAATATAGACCTGAGAGTTAACTCACATCCCTTGCTTAACACTATTAAAGGATTGACTGTTTTCTTGCAGAGTGCACAGTTAACTGAAATCATCAACAGTTTGATTGCCCCTCTCAACTTGTCTCCAACTTCATCACCACTCTCCTCTAAATCCTGCAGCCATAAATGTCTGGCTAATGGCATTTCTAGGAGGTAGGTATCAGTGTGATAATTATGCTTCTAAATTTGGTTTTACACATTTAATTTTATTTTGATTATGTTGATCCAAAAGTATTATAGCTATATTTTAAGGACTACTAGAGTGTAATTAGTAGACCATAGATACAGTTTTAGATAACAACAAACTAATATAATTAAGATAAATATAAACTTTGGAATGAGAGAGAAATGTTTCTAGAAAATCATATGTTTCTAAAAAAGCTTGCCAGTGTTAACATTTGCTATAGAAGTTTTGTCTTATTTTCCATACCTTCCATTTTGTACCTTTTGTATTCTTAAGCACCACGCTACTTTTGTAGTACATATTGAGGAAATAAAGATCATACATATAGGTTGGGCATAGAAGATTGGAAGATACGGACAAATTTCGGCTTAAATTTTTGTCAATTTTTTATATCTTAACTTCTCTAAAGTGATTTTTTTCTGAATGTAATTAACAGAATAACTTTTATAATCATTATCAACTTATTTTTGTTTTATGAGCAAAAATATATATCCTATGAAATCCTTTCTTAAGAAGAGCATTTGTTTTATTTTATTTACTTTTCTTTTTGAATTTTCCTTCTAAAGATGCAAGTAGAAGGCATATTAATGGAATATCATTTGTGTACACTAATTTTTTTCAAATAAAATTCTAATCTTATTTAAATTTTATCTAATTTAATTACCATAGAGGAATAAGTATGATTTTATATTATCAAATATTCTATTAATAATTGTATGATTTATTATTTTAAAAAATTTTGACCCCCTCCCCTGTGGTAGACTCCTTATGTTCCCCCATGCTGCAGCCAGACCAGGGGTCCCAGGGCTGCCACTGTGAGTTAAGGAGAACGAGAGGCCAAGGCTGCAAGGTCTAGTGTAGAGAGTGTGTTGATCAATGAGAGGAGGCTTAGATGAGCCCATACTGACTTGAAAGAGATGAGAGAGCGAGAGAGTGAGATAGCCAGAGCTAGAGCGAGTGTGAGACAGAGACAGAGAGAGAGAGAGAGAGAGAGAGAGAGAGAGAGAATATCCCAAAGAGAGAAAGAGACAGACACAGACAGAGGCACACCCATACCACGGATTGCAGAGAGAAAATGGAAGGCTCTTCTGGGTTCCAGAAGCTGCTTCCATGAGGATGCCCTTCAGCCCCTGGTTCCAGGTGAAGAAGGGAGATCCCACCCTGTTTGCCAGGGATGGGGAAAGGTCAGGTCAGAAAACCCATGTCTGTCTGCTATAATGCCAGGCGAAAAATGAAGACGGCTGGGGGAGGCCAAGGAGCGAGCATTCCCCTATTCCCCTCTGACTAGGTGGACCAAGTCCCCACACTGCTGACTGAGTGACTAAAACGGTGCTGACCTCTTCTGGATTTTCCTGGAGGGGTAGAAATGTATGGAGACCTCAGACTTCTGGTTTGCTTTGAGTGGATTCAGGCAGATGAACTTTAAGGATACGAAAACTTGAGAGTAGCCAAAGTGATCTACAAGAGGTACATGGAAAACAACAGCATTGTCTCCAAGCAACTGAAACTTGCCACCAAGACCTACATAAGAGATGATATCAAGAAGCAACAAATTGACTCCATCATGTTGACCAGGCGCAGACTGAGATCCATTTGGTGATGGAGGAAAAATGCCTACCACATGTTTTTACTTCTAATATGTACCTTGAATATGTGAGGAGTTGGGGAGAGAACACAGCTTACTTGAGTAATGCTGAACTCAGGAGTCTAAAGATCTTGCATGGCTACCTTCCTACCTTGAACAAAGAAAGGAAATGGACTTGTGCTGACTTCAAGTGCAAACTTTCTCCCAGTATGATTGGATTGTCCAACAAAATTCTGAGGTCCACAGTGATTGTGCGGCCCACAGAACTGTCTGAAAATGGATGCAGATTCCTCAAGAGGAGTGATCCTATCAACCCATACCACAAGAGTTCTGGCTGTGTCTTTGTACTGTACAAGCCACCAGCACTAATGACAGTGAGACACCCAGTGATGTGATAACATATGATTCCATGTCCTTGAAGGACAGTAGTGTAGAATGGAATCCCTCTTTATCCCATGAGTTGTAAGAAACAGATCCAGAGAGAAATGCTTTATAGTGCCAAGGCCAATGGCCAAGTGTCCCTACTTCATTTCCCAAGAACCCACTGCCTGCCCAAGGAGATGATGCCCGCTATCTTTGTGGTCCAGTTCATCTGGAGGCTGGAGAAGCTGAAGTTAGAGCTGGAGAACTTGGCAGATCACAAGGACGAAGAGAAGGAGGCGCTGAGCTCCCGGGAGCGGGTTCCATGCTGGTACAAGGAAGACTGTCAGAAGATTACAGATGATCACCTCTCCAGAGTCCTCAAGACTCCTGGCTGCCAGTCACCCAGCTTGGGCTACTACAGCCCATGCTCCTGCTTCCTAGACCACCACCATCATCAGTACCACTTCCTCCTTCCGTCCAGGGGCAAGCTCTCTTTCTCACCTCCTGCAGCTGCTTACACACTGGTCAGAAGCTAGGACTTCACAACAAAACAGACTATCACTACTTAAGACACTATGCCATCCCTAAGATCAAGGAGGAAATAGAGGAGGGGGAGACACTGAAGGTAACACTGCTTCTGCCCTGGGGGCACCGTATATTACTAGTACTCGAAATGTAAGAGCCACCCTAAGGCTCCAGAGTCCATGCCCAGGGAGCAGTTTTGTGGCAACAGAGATAGTACCTTGCCCAAATGAACCAGGACAAGGCACAGAGCTGGGGCTTGGCCCTGAGAGCCACGGGAGGAGGGGCCCCTAGCAGAGCTAGGGCCCTGCAACTTCCTAGGGAGGAAGGAGACAGGTTGCAGGATGTCTGGTGGTAGATGCTAGAGAGTGGTAGAGCAAGCCCAAGCCACATAGTGCCCATGTTGCCCTATATTGAGGGCCCAAGCTTCCCTTGATTTTTGAAGGGGGTTTATGTATAAATATAATTTATGCCTTTTTACTACAGTCTGTACTCAATGACTTTTGTCATGGTTGTACTTATACTGGCGGATGCCTATAATCCCAGTGGCTCAAGAGACTGAGGCAGGAAGATTGAGGGTTCAAAGCCAGCCTCAGCAACAGTGAGGCACTAAGCAACTCAGTGAGACCCTGATTCTAAATAAAATCTAAACAGGGCTGCGGATATGGCTCAGAGGTTGAATGTCCCTGAGTTCAATTGGGGTACTGGGGTACTGGGATACCAAAAAAATTTAAATATATAGTGATATATATATTGTGATATATATATTAAGATATATAGTGATATGCATTATAAAGAGTTCATTTAAGGAAAGTTGCTTAGTATAATAATTGTTGTATAAGAGATGTAGCCTTTATTAAAATTTTATATTTTTCAAAAACAAAATTTTTTGATAGAGCATTAAATGAAGAAATTACCTTGGTAAAAATCAAGCTAAGTAGGCTTTACAGTCTTTATAGGTGAGTATAAACCAAATCTTAAAATTTTAAAAATTCCACTACTTGATATTTATTTCTAGTATTTTTTTTCTTTGTGGTACTGAGGATTGAACCCAGGGTTTATGCATCTAATTAGGCAAGAACTCTACCATTAAGCTAAACCCTTAGCCTGGTTATTTTGAAAGACTGACTTTCAATACTTATATGGTTTTATTTCTGTTGGGATATTTATTTGTTTTTTTATTGTTTGTTTTTTTCTTTTTCATTTTTTGTTGACTTTATATTCATCCTTGCATCACTGAGTATTTACTTTGAAAGTAAATATTCTTACATGTTGTATAGGGCAATTAGGTTGTTTGTAAGAATTCTAATTAGAAGAGTCATAATGTAGATAAGTGAATTACAAGTTGAGTCATAAAAAGGAATATGAATATTGTGATTTGAGGCTAAGATCTTTTTATGTTTTATTTACCCAATCAGGTACTTCTCTATTACATATATGAATACTTGTGCATGTGTAATTATGTGTATTTTCTTTTTATGTTATGTGTTACACATCCTTGGATTCAACCAACCCTAATCAAAATTATTCATAAAAGTATTCATCTGCACTGAACCTGTAAAAATCGTTTTTCATGTCATTATTCCCTAAAATATATTTATCCGACCATTTACATAGTTTTTATATTAATATAATATAGAGATGGTTTAAAGTATATGGGAAGATATACATAGGTTCTATATGAATACTACATCATATTATATAAAGGACTTAAATGTCTGTGAATTTTGATGTCTGCAGGGGTCAGAATCAATCCCCCAATGATTCCAAGGAATAATTAAACTTCCCTATAGTTTTGGTCATTCATTCACAAAAAATTTATTAATTATTTGATATATACCATGTAGCCAAAGTTGTAGAGATATAAATATGAAGAATACAAAGTCTGCATTTATTATTAACTCAGTCTTGTGGGTAAAACATATAACATTTAAAATATCATGTAATAATAGAAATCTGTACAGTTATTTGAATATTTGATAATAACTGTCACAGTTGTAAAAGATAACTCATAAAAATACATAAATTCAAATGAAAGAAATGTAAAATTAGCTGTGCTTAACTAAATCATATATGTTCAATTGTGTCTCTTAGAGTTCAAAGTGGTTTGTTGATAAAATCTCATAATTGCCTGTAAATGCTGGTAACTGCCTTTTTCCTGATGTCAGTTAGTTGTTCCTGTAAACTCATTGAATAATTTACTTTTGAAAGTTTCAAACTCTATGAAAATGTTTTGTTTGGTAGACTTATAAGCAGATAAAAATTTTGTTCGTTAATTTTGAAGTGTGCTAATATGTAAATGTTTGACAGTATTTTTTAACAATAAACATTTTTTTCAATCTGCTACCTATATAATATGCATTTAAAAAATATCTCTTCATATTTGTTGCCAAAATCATATTTTTCTTGAAATTCATTAAAATGTTTCATAAAGAGTTCACTACTTATGATAATATATACTAACATCTATAAATCTGTTTTACCTGGAACATAGAAATTGATATATATTGCAGTTAAAAGGGTAAGAAACTGAAAGGAAAGTAAAACATTTTGAAGAAAATGTGGTTTGTTGTGTCATGCCAGAGAGGTACTGAGAAATGTCTATTTGTTTTGTCAGTTATGAGTTAAGACCTTAGAGTAACTCAGTAGTATAGTGGAGAAAGAGATATGAATAGGTTAATAGCCAGTAATCCCAGTGATTCAGGAGGCTGAGTCGGGGATCACAAGTTTGAGGGCAGTCTTAGTACTTCTGAAACATTGTGTCAAGATAAAAAGGGCTGGGGATGTAGCTATGTAGCTCATTAGTAAAGCGCTCCAGGGTTCAATCCCTAACACCACCACCACCACCACCACCACCACCACACACACACACACACACACACACACACACACACACACACACACACTACTAATAAGGTTAATAAGAGAATAGAGATGATGTACAGATGGGGAGTCAAAATTATATTTCAAGATTGTTGACTGTAAAGGCTATGATAAAATGGACATACACAAACTTTAAGCATCTTTAATGAAAGAATCTACATGTCGGAAATATAGAAAAACATACTTGCTCACAAAGTTATGAAGGAGAAAATATACTTGTTCTTTTTCAATACTAGGGATTGAATCCAGGTCCTTATTCATGCTAGGCAGGTAATCTGCCACTGAGCTACACCCCTTACCCAATATACTTGTTCTTTAAGAATATCATGAAAGAGTAGTAGATGATGTTGAAGCAGTTATTTGTGAAATGATTATAGTCAAGCGGGAAAAGGAGCTTAAGCAGTCAGTTGAAGATTTGGATAGACATTCACAAATAAAATGTGCCTTCTGCCTCCTTCCTCTCTCTCTCTCTTCCTCCTACAATTCAGGAAACCAAACACAGGTTTCTAATTAGGATTATTGATAAGAAAATTAAAAAGCACTAGTACAGCTACCCCTAGAAATAGAGGAAATAGGATAAAGCACAGGTATATGAAACATTTAAAAGCAACCAGTGTTGGAAGAAAGACTTGATCTTAATTGAAGTCATATTTTATTATATATATTTTTTTATGTGATCTTAAAAATCATATTGTACCCAAATATTTATATTCTTTGTTCTAAAACATTTATTAGGTCTTAAACCACATTTGACAATAATGCTGTTTATTCTAACCCAACTTCTACAATTATATATCATCTTAAAATGTATATTAAAATGCATTGTGACACTAAATAGATCATTTGCCAGGAATTCAAATTTAGGTTTTTCTTACAGAAATTGCAAGATAGCATTTAATTTTGTGAGGAGTAAATGAGAAAGCATATATCAGGCACATAAGAAAGAGCCTAATGTTAGCCATTGATATTTTTATATTGATAATTCAGGCTCATTGCCACAACCATATTCTCAAGGACAATTGAGGTAAATAGTTATATGTCTATAAAATAATTCACTTAACAAATTATATTGATAATTCAGGCTCATTGCCACAACCACATTCTCAAGGACAATTGAAGTAAATAGTTATATGTCTATAAAATAATTCACTTAACAAATACAATAGTAAGCCAGGCTTTGGATTGTGCACTGGTATATGATGTTGAACCAAAGAGATGTGGTCTCTATCCTGGTGCTATAAGGTCTAGTTGTGGAAAAAATGATACTATTTGTTTTAGTCTGTTTCTTTGCCACTGTGACCAAAGACCTGAAAAGAACAATTTTAAGGAGGATAAGTTTATTAGGGGCTCATAATTTCAGAGGTCTCAGTTCATAGACAGTTGGCTCCATTCCTCAGGCCTGAAAAGGCATCATAGCAGAAGTGCATGTCAGAGGAAAGCAACTGGGGACATGGTACCATGAAGCAGAGAGAGCAGCTCCACTCTCCAGAGACAAAGTATATGCCCCCAGTGACCCACATCCTCCAACCATACTCTACCCAATTACAGTTACCACTTAGTTAGTCTCTATCAGGGTATTAATGTACTAATTAAGTAAAGGTTCTCATAGCTCAGTCATTTCACCTCTAAACTTTCTTGTATTGTCTTATACATGAGTCTTTGGGAGACACCTCATACCTAAACCATTATACTATCTAAATAATCACACAAGCCATGTGAGTTGGTGCATGCCTGTGAACACAAGAGGATCACAAATTTGAGGCCAGCTTTGTCAACTTAACAAGACCATGTTTCAAAATAAAGTAGCTCAGAGATAAATCCCCTCTGGGTTCAATCCCCAGTGCTATAAATAAATAAATACTCACATAAATAATTGTTTAATTATAAACCCTGATCACATGCTATAAAGAAAGTTTTCATTGTTAAGAATATAACTTCTAAAATAAATCACAGTTCAATCCCAACTTAGCCAATTATTAGCATTCTAATAATAGCCAATTAATAGCATTCTAATTGTCTGAATCACAGAAAGAGAACAATCTTTGAATGGTTGTAAGGGCCAGATAAGATTAAAAAAAATGTGGCCAGGCATAGCACATGATTATAATAGTGATTCTGGAGGCTGAGGCAAGAGAATTATAAGTTCAAGGGAGCCTTAGCAACTTAGTAAAAACATGTCTCAAAAAAAAAAAAAAGGACTGGGGATGTATTTCAGTGATAAATTGCCCCTGGATTCAATCCCCAGTACCAAAACAAGATAAAATAGAAGTGATTTTATTTTGTGAATGTTTTATTTGTTTATTATCTGTCTTTCTGGACTCAAATGTAATAACCTTTATGAGAGTGGGGATTTTTTTGTTCTAACACATTAAACTATTATTTATATTGGCACCCGAAACAGTAACAGACACATTACATACATGAACAAATGTTAAATGAATATCTGTGTTAGTCATCTTTCTATCACTATAACAAAATACCTGAGGTAATCAACTATAAAGAGAAGAGTTTTATTTTGGCTCACTGTTTTGGCGTTCCAATCTCTGATCAGTTGTTCCCCTTGGTTTGGGGTCTGTAGCAAGGCAGTATATCTGGTAGGAGCATATGGAGGATCAAAGTAGTTTACTTCATCAGAAGTCAGGGAACAGAGAGGAAGAAGGGGGCAGGGTCTCACAGTTTCCTTTGAGGAATACCTACAATGCCTAAAGGACCTCTCAGTAGGTCCCACCTCTTAAAGGTTCTACCACCTCCCACTTGTGCCACCTTGGGGATTAAACCTTTAATACATGGATTTGGGGGAACTTCTAAAATCCAAGCTGAAGTAATGTACTGTGTCATGTCTTGCAGATAATTGGAATTCATAAAAAATATTTTGTACTTACTTGTTTTTACTCACTGATGATCAGATTGTTATTTTAGTCATCGTTCTAATAACTGCTTCTTGCAGTTTTGCTTCCCTTCATTTAATTTACCCTGGATTAGAAAATTCGATAACCAAAGTGGTAGAAATATCTATATAATAATAAAAGACTTTTACATTGAGAAAGCACTTTAAAAATAACAGGAGTGAATTTTCATGTATGGACTTATCAAGATCTCTTTTGGTTATTTATTTGTAATTTTAGCCATTTTCTGTGTATTTGAATTGGCAGATAAGTAACCTCATAAGTCAAATGTTTTAGTTTTAATAAAGCACATTCATTCTAACTTTATATCACATTATAGGATTTGTATATATTATTAGAAGAAATTTAAAGTTGGGTACTGATTCTGTATGCTAATTTTCTGGACCATCTAGAACTTATTATTTGGTATAATTAAAAAATACTTAAGGTCTTTTTGTAATATACTGTTTATCTGTTCTCTCACTGTCTTTGAAATAATTTCACCTAGTTAATCATTTTCTGGAGTTACTGTTTGCATACTTGTTATTCATTGATTCCTAAGCCTCCCATCTCCTTTTTAGTGGCAGTACCTAGCAGAAAAATGTTATAGACTTGTTTTTTTTAAGTTTTATTAATCTTGGCAGCAGATTTTGTAATGAGTCACTAGACACTGAGCAACTAAAATTGAGTTTTCAAACAAATGAGGCATTACATTCTGTCAACATAGAGATAGTTATTCTGACATGAAGATAAAATATTGTAAATGGATCCTTGTTTACCCCATGGGGCATTAGCTCTTAGAAAGTGAATTTCTACTTGAAATAATGTCTGGATTTTTGTTGTTTTTGTCTTAATGAGTCCCAGAATGTGCTATGAAATTAAATTCCAATGAATCATTGCCATACTATTTATTTTCACTAATGGTAATTATCTCACATGAAATGCAACCAGTCTAATTGGATATCATAATAGAAAAACTACAGTTAAACAAACTGTCAGACTAATCACATATAAAGCGATTCTTTTACCCTTAGAATAGTTTTAATAGTCACTTCTCAATTATTAAAACAAACGGTTTTGCTAGGAATATATTCCAGTGTTTTCAATGTAATTTGGATTCCTATGAATGACATTAATTATTATATTAGCTAAGTATATGACATCAGTAGGGAAATGAAACTTCCCTGGCTATGTTTTTAAAGTAATGCCAGTAGTAATTTTATTTTTGGTAAAATTCTTACTTTCCTGTCTTAGCCTAATAATGTATGTTTAAAACATAATATTATTTGTGGGAAATGTTTTAATAAATTGTGGTTCAACTACTGGATGTAATGTCATGTAACTGTTAACAAATTATGTGGATAGAATATATGTAATCAAATGGGAACATGTTTAGTTTGGAATATTAAGTAGTAAAATTCAGGTCCCAATATTATAGTACAATGTGATCGAAAGGAAAGCGGGTGAGTAAGAAATGAAGGACAGAAATCAGGTACAGATACGTGTTTATTTGTTAGAGCTGACAAATAAAGGCACATCTCTCCATAGATGGAAAAAGGCAAAACATGGTTGGGGTTTGAGACTTTTATGGGCCAGGATCAGGGATCAGAGCTGGGTAGGTCCTAATACAGGTGGTTAAGGGTGGGGTTGGTATGAGGGAGTGGTGACAGGCCTTTGAGGTGGGGAGGGGCGCGGCTAAGAATGCAGGCAGTGAAGGGTTTGGTTGGTATGAGGGAGTGGTGAGCCCTTCTCACCACTTGGGCAGGAAAGGAAAATTTTTCTTAAAATGGCAGCTGTCCCTTAAGATGGCCGCCAGATGCTAAGCAAGGACCTTACTATGATTTCTTAGAAATATATTTGAAGGATATAAATTAAGATTTTAAATCAAGCTTCTGCTAAGAAGGTAGGATTTTGAAAAATACTTTAGCTTTTATTTTTTCCCAATTTTTTATATTTCCAAATTTTCCTTAAAATGAAAAATTTTAATTATTCTGGGAATGACCCAAATCAAATAGAAATGTCTGACATACTGAGTTTCAATTCTCATGTAGAAAAATATGGCTATCATAGTTGCTTCCTGATTTCTTTGCCTTTTAAAAGTCCCACTTGAAGATAAGAAATAGAGGTGAGAATGCAAGTAGCACTGTAATAATCAGTTTCTTTTTCTCTCTAGTTTTTATTATGGAGATATTTAGACAAATATAAAGCATAGTAAAATTAATCCACCTATTCCCAGATTTAACAATTCTCAAGATTTTGCAAACTCTTTTCAGTGATTTGTCTTCCTGACATGGCTTTTTTCACCCCTAGGAATCTTGTAAAGCAAATTTTAGTGATTATTGTTGTAACTGTGAAGAGTTTTGGATATTCATTTGATGAGCCTTTTTAAAAACATCTACTACTTTATTATCACATTTAATACTATTTATCATAATTTGTTTACTATCATGTAATGCTCTAGCCACATTTAATTTTCTATAATTGTCCTCAGAATCATCTTTTATCTTTAATTTATTAGAATCCAAACAAAATACATAAATTATGTTGGTTATTATTTCTCCTCACTCTTTTTTATTCTCAGTAACTATTTTTAAAATTCCCTAGAGATCCTGATACAAAAAAAGAGTATATTTTTAAAGTAATACTTTTTGTTTTATTATAAAAATAGCATGTTTTTTTCCTATGAAAACTGGAAAATTTGAAATTACTATATTTATATTGTTTAGGGTATATTTATGTCACCTTTTTTAGATATTATTTTCATAGTTGAGATGTATTAGTAGTTTTATATCTTAGTGGACATTATATCTTAAACATAACATTCTTTCAATTTTAGTGATTATTAAGGCATAACTTAAGTTTTTAGAGCCTATCTTATTTATTTATTATTTATTTTTATTTTTTGGTATTGGGGATTAAACACAGGGACACTTAACCAATAAGACAATCTTCCGCATTTTTTTAAAATTTTTTTTAAATTTTGAGACAATGTCTTGCCAAACTGCTTAGGGTGGTTCCTAAGTGATTGAAGCTGGCCTTGAACTTGCTATCCTCCTTCCTCAGCTTCCAAATTGATGGGATTACAGTCAGGTCTGCACTGTATCTAATGTAGAATGTATTTTTACAATGTACTTCAGTACTTTCTTATTGCTGAAGTTGAAGAGACTTATATTTTGAAGAAAGGGGTGTAGTTCCCTTACTTTAATACCAGAGTGGAGAAATGGTTCAGTCCCTATTTTCTCTCTACTAGGTAATGGATATCTGAATCTTGATCTTTTGGTCATTTGAGAGGGTTTATTTTTGTCGGTTGGAAGACAAGTCAGGTCCTCGTTTTATATTTGCTATAATATTTAAAGATTGTTTACTGCCGTCCTGAATGCCATTTGAATATCAGAGTATGTGATGTGTTCATATCAAGGGAAAAAGTGGTAGTAAATTCAACTATTGGAAGGATTTGGGGCAGTAGGAAAGTGGGGAAAATTTGCTATCTACTTAAGCTACTATAGGTTGAAACACGTTGAATTCATGAAAGAATTCCAAATAAATTAAAAAATTAGGACTTTAAATAGAGATCCCAAGGCATTCAAAATCTGATTCTTAGGTGTGCATGTTTATGGATGTATTAATTTCCTAGGGATGCTATAAAAAATTACCACCAACTATATGGCTTAAAATAGCATTCTTTTATAGTTCTAGAGGCTGGAAGTTAAAAATCAAGGTATCAGGCCAGTACCTGATGCTCCCTGTGAAGTTTCTAGGGAAGAATCCTTTCTTACCTCTTCCTAGCTTCTGTTAGTTGCAAGAAGCCCTTGCCTTTTGCTTCTGGAATATAAACACGTAATTCCAAACTCTGCCTCTCCCTGTCTCCCTGTTTCTGTGTGATTGGATTTAGGGATTCATGACATTTAGTGTGTCTTCATCTTAACTAACAATATAGGTGAAGACTCTATTTATAACTTAAGTTCTGATTATGGAAGTTTAGGTAGAACTGAACATTAGGGAGACATTATTCAACCCAATGCAGCAAGTGTGGGTGTCTGCATATATTTAGGGGGTGGAATTTGAAGGTTATCATAATCTCTTTGAGAAAGCACATTCCATTTCTCTTTGCTAATGTTTATTTCTGCTTTTTCCTAAGTGTGTTTAATATGGGTGAAATGTTAAAAAAAAACACACACACACTGGGTTAACACAACACTTTTAAATTTTGTGTTGAATATTATTTTCTGCACTTCCTTAAACTTAATTTCCTTGGATACACAGTGTATTTTAAGACAAAGAGCTGCATATATGGGTCATATAGGGGCAGAAAGGAGGAATGAGATTTGTTATTGTAGTATGTTCTTATATTGGCCTGTCTTCCATAGCTCTTAAAATAGTCATTGTTCTGGTACATGAGGATAATACGTTATGACCTTCTTACCTCGAGTACTATCTTTTGAGGATATCTTAAGGATACTGGTGGTTTAGACTGTTATGATTCTTATTTTTCTGAGAATGATAGTGAGCATTGAATGTGGCTTAATACATGTCTTAGTGTCCAAAATTCCAAAGGCATTTTTTATCATATATTGTTAAATCAAATATTTCAAAGCAGTCATCTACAATGATGTAATATTTCTGATTGCTCTGGAAATGCATCCTTACAAAATGACAATAAAGCATTAAAAATGGAATATGTAACCTTCTTTCTCAATAATAGGGTTCTGTGTTTTTTAGACATTCAAAATAAGAAAAAATAACTATAAATTGTCTATTTAATTATTTTGCCTTCTCCTTCCTGGCTGCTTTTTATCTTCTCTTAGAATTTACCTTAGCTAAGGAAGCAAGTAGACAGATGTGTACCAGTGGATTTTCATGTTCCTCTAAAATGTTTCCTTTTTTTAATTAAAAAAAGTTATCCACCCTAAAGAAACAATATATAAAAATACAAGAACTTGTATACATGCTTTATGAAAAAATTTTCCAAGTTTTAATTTAGTAAAAATATATAAAGAACCCAATATGGTGGCACATGCCTGTAATCCTAGTGACTCTGGAGGCAATAAGATAAGGCAAGAGGATGAAACAGGAGAATCACAAGTTCGAGGCCAATTTACCAAGACCCTGTCTCAAAAAAAAGTAGAAAGGGCTAGGAATGGAGTTAAGTGGTAGCATGCCCTGAGTTCCCCTGCCCTGGGCTCCCCTGCCCCTACCTTCCCCCAAAAAAAAATTTAGGAGGAAATTTCGGAGAGTATATAAAATACTGTGAAAAATAATCTTTAAGGATTATCTGTTATTTATACTGAGACATAAAACAAGTAATTTCATGAACTCTTTGCTATGCTTTTATGCTTCTAGCATTTGAAATTTGTAACTAGGCTCAAAATCTTGTTATTTACCAAAAAAAGTATTTGAGAAGATAATTTTTAAGGTTTATCCCAATCCTTCTGAAAATATGACTTGTCTTAGGTGAAATATTATTAAATAGCTGAATAATATGCCATGAATAATCTTAGATAGCTTTCATGTGGTTTATTTTTAAAAATAGATTAGACTATTTCTCCACATCCATCTGCCATTAACAGCACCATCAAGATTATACCAAGAAGTTAGCTACTATATGTCCCCATATTCTCATATCCTTAGGTTGTTTTAGTTATTAAAATTTTAGGTACATAACATTTGTAGAACATTCATCTTTGTAGTGATTTATCAAAAACATTTGGGAAAATATTAATTGACTTATTTCTAGACCTTAGATTCCTAATCAGAGTACAGGAATACATTGAAGGGGTCATGGATATTTCTCAATTATAGAGCAGTTTTTTAGTATATGCAAGGCCTTCTGACCCATTCCTACCACCACCAAAAAACAAAGTAAAACAAAATTTCACATGATTTTACTATAGCTGTCTGTTGTCATCCATAAATATCATAATTGCTAAGATTTCTAGAATTATAATAACTCATAATTTCAGAAGGTCTTTAAATAAATATCAGATGAATGAAACTGTGTTAATAAAATGGCAACACAAAACTTTATGATTTGATAAAGCTTTTCATCATTTTGTTTTTAAAAATTAAAAACATTTTAAGCTTGATTCTCATGTCTTGCTCTTTTACAAATCAAAACATAAATTGATGACACATAATATATCATCATATTTTACTATCAAAAACTAACTTTGGTAAACCAAAGAGTAGGGATTTAGAATGGAATTCAAGGCACTGTAGTACATTATCTTTTTATATATATATATAAACTTGTTTCTTACCTTTTTAAAATCTCTCTTGTAGCCTTCTGTTTACAGCTTTATTTGGCTTTTAGGCTAAAATATTCAATATTCAAATACCAAACTAATTGGTATAGGATGTATTATGCATGTATTATAATTACAAACTTGACAATATATCATATGCATTTTTCCATTCATTCAATGTGTAATTATTGAGCATCTGCAGTATGCAAGGCACAGTATCAAGAACTTCATATACAGGAGTAAACAAAATAGACATAACCTTTGTACTGTCCAAGAATCTAGAGAGAAAAGTAGACGTTAATCAGATAATCATAGAAATAAAAATAAAATTATCACCATGAAAAATGATATGAAGGAAAGGTTGATAGTGCTCACATCTCAGAGATCATAAGATCTGACCTGGTCTTTGAATGGATACTATTCACAGGTTGAAAGACTTCCCTGAGGAACTGACTGGAAATGTGCCAGATTATTATTAGAAATTATGGGGGTAAAGGAAGATAAGTTCCAGGAAGCAGAAATAATATATACATAGGTCTTGTACTATAGATAATGTTAGTATTTTAAATGAAAGGGGATAATGTGATTGGAACATGTTGCAAGGAGGCATGTGATACAGGATGGGGCAAGAGAGCATACTATAGCAGGGATGAGATCTGTTAGAGCCTTTTGAAATATAAGTCTTTCAGGGACAGTAGGAATAGGAAAATTTTTAAGCAGTGTAGGAGTTGGGAAGAAAAGTGTATGCCAGGATCAAGTTAGTTTTAAGAAAAAACTGGAATAGGAGGGTTTTAGGTGAGGGGAGACCAACCAGCATAGCTTGGATTAGGAAGTTAGCAGTGGAAATCATTAATTATTTAATTCATTTTCAAAGAATTTATGTCATGTGCCTACAACACAAAATATGGAGGCTATCACTTGGGAAATTTTACTCTTTAGCTTCCAGATAGAAAGATAAAGGTGGGGGATGGGGGCAACTTATTGTCTTACTAGATACTACTCCACTTGTAATCTTGCAATTTTAAAAAGTCCATTTATATGTCCATTATTATTGATAATTGTTTTCATAATGATAATATGACAATATTTGGCTATACCATTATATCCTCAGATTTTGGGGTTTCATAGTTAAACCTCAAACTCAGTGGGAATACTAAGTCTTCTCCATTACTAAAATGTTCTTTCCTCCTGTTTCTTCTCCTTTTTTCCATTTTAAAAGAATGTTGTGTGATGATGCTATCTTTTTTTTATTAGAGTGTTATATTTATACATAGTAGTTATGTTCATCTTGAAAAATTCATATATGCATGGAACTTGATTTCATTTCACATCTGAATTGTGTTGCTATAAACATTAAGGTGGCTATATTGCTAGAGTATGCTGATTTTAGTTCTTTTGGGTAAATACCAAAGAGTGAGTTAGTTGGATCATTTGGTGGTTCCATTCCAGTTTTATCAGCAGTCTCTATATTGCTTTTCAAAATGGTTGTACTAGTTTGTAGACTCACCAGCAATGTACAAATGTACTTTTCCCCCAACATCCTTGCCAGCATTTATTATTGTTTGTGTGGTTGATAATTGGCCTTGTAACTAGAGTGAGATGAAATCATACTGTAGTTTTGATTTGCATTTCCCTGATTGTTAAAGGTGTTAACATTTTTCCATATAATTTTGGCCATTTTTATTTTTTCTTTCAAGAAATGCCTGTTTAGTTCTTTTACCCACTTATGCATTGGATGATTGTTGGCCTTTTTTTCCTGGTGTTAAGTTTGTTTGAGTTCTTTATATATTCTGGATATTAATTCACTGTCAGAGAAGGAACTGGCAAAGATTTTCTCCCATTCTGTAGGCTCCCTCTTCATTCTCTTAATCATTTCCTTTGCTGTGAAGAGTTTTTTTAATATTACAACATCCACTTATTGATTCTTGAGGTTTAGGGGTCTTGTTGAGGAAGTCATTGCCAGCACCAGTATGATGAAGTGCTGACCCTTTATTTCCTTCTAGCAGTTGCAATATTTCTGGTATAATTTGTAAGTGTGGGATCCATTTTGTTTTGACTTATGTGGAGGGTGAGAGATAGGGATCCAGTTTCATTCTTCTACATGTGGTGCTCCAGTTTAGTCAGTACAATGCGTTTAAAAGACTATCTTTTCTCAAACAAATATTTTTTGGCACTTTTGTCAGGTATCAGACATTTGTATGTATGTGGGTTTGCTATATGTCTTCTATTCTGTTCCATTAGTCTTCATGCCTATTTTGATGCTGATATCATGATGTTTTTGTTAGTATAGCTCTGTAGTATAATTTCAGATCAGGTATTGTGATGCCTCCTGTATCACTCATCATAGTATTGCTTTGGCTATTCTGGGTCTCTTATTCTTCCAAATTAACTTAAGGATTGATTTTTCTAAGTCTATGAAGAATGTTATTGTTCTTTTAATGGGGATTGCATTGAATGGTGTATATTGCTTTTGGTGTATGTGTATGGCCATTTTGACAATATTAATCCAGCATACCTATGAACATAGGAAGTCTTTCCATCTTCTAAGGTCTTCTGCAATTTTTATTTTTAATTTTCTATAATTTTCATTGCAGAGATCTTTTGCTTCCTTGTTTATATTATTTCCTAAGTATTATACTGTAATGTATTTATTTATTTATTGAGATTATTGTGAATGAGATGGTTTTCTGATTTCTTCTTTAGCAGCATCACTATTGAAGTATAGGAAAACAGATTTGTGTGCCTTGATCTTGTATCTTGTTCCTATGCTGAATTCATTTATCAGATCTAGAAGTCTTCTGGTGGAGGTTTTTAGATCTTCTAGATATAAGATGATGTCATCAGCAAACTTGCTTTCTTTTTTTTTTCTACTTATATCCCTTTATTTCTCTTGCCTGATTTCTCTGGATAGAACTAACTATATTAAATAGAAGTGGTAAGAGTAGACATCCTTGCCTTGTTTCTGATTTTAGAGAAAATGCTTTCAATTTTTCTCTATTCAGTATGACATTGGTTTGGGGTTTGTCATAGATTGCCTCTATAATGTTGAAGTAATTTCCTTTTATCCCTAGCTTCTCTAGCATTTTTAATATGAATGGGTGTTGGATTTTATCAAAGGCCTTTTCTGCATCTGTGAGATGATCACATGATTCTTACCTTAATTCTGTTTGAATGGTGAATTAGATTTGTTGATTTTCATGTGTTGAACCAACCTTTCATCCCAGGCATGAAACCAACTTGGTCATGCTATTTTATTTTCTTGATGAGTTTTTGAATGTGGTTTACTAATATTTTATTAAGAATTTTTGTATTAGGGATATTGATGTTATCAGGTATATTGCTCTGTAGTTTCCTTTCTGGTTTTGGTGACAGGGTTATACTGGTTTTATAGAATGTATTTGGAAGTGTTCCTTCTCTTTCAGTTTCATGGAATAATTTGAGAAAGACCAGTGTTCTTTCTTTTTTAAAGGTCTGGTGAACTCAGTTGAGAATCCTTCTGGTCCTGGGCTTTTCTTTGTTGGAAGGTTTTTAATTGCTGTTTCAATTTCATTACCTGACATTGCTGTACTTAGATTTTCTATATCTTATTCTGTGTATGTCTACTAGGTTCAATTTGGGCATATCATCTGTGTCTAAAAATTTGTGTCTTCTAAATTGTGCAGTTTATTGGGATATAAAATTTCAATGTAATTTCTAGCGATCCTCTAGATTTCAGAAGTATCTATAGTAATCTCTCCTTTTTCATCTTTAATTTTGTTGATTTAGGTCTTCTTTCTCTTTTCTTTTGGTTAGTTTGGCTAAGGGTTTATCAATCTCAATTTTCTTTTCAAAGAACAAACTCTTCATTGCATTGATACTATATGTTGTTTTTATTTTTTATTCTCAATTTCATTAATTTGGTCTCTGATTTTATTTGGAATTAGTTTGTTCTTTTCTAAGTCCTTGAGGTACAGCATAAACTTGTTTATTTGGGGTTTCTCTTTTTTTTATAATGGGGGCAGTCAGTGCTGTAAATTTTCCTTAGAACTGATTTCATGGGCTGGGGTTGTGGCTCAGTGGTAAAGCATGTGTGAGACACTGGGTTCAATTCTCAGCACTGCATATAAATAAATAAAAATTTCATTGACAACTAAAAATAAAAATAAAAAAATAAAAAAGAACTGTTTTCATATTGTCTCAAAGATTTTGATATTATATCTCTGTTCTCATTTGTTTCAAAGAATTTGATTTCTTCCCTCGTTTCTTCTTTAATACATTCTTCATTTGAAAGAGTATTATTCAATCTTCATGTGTTTTTGTAGTTTGTATTATTTTTCTTGCTGTTGATTTAAAGTTTCATTCCATTATGATCTGATAGTGTGCATGGGATTATATCAGGATTTTTTGTTTTGTTTTTGTATTTGCTAGCACTTACATTGTGACCTAGAATATGGTCTGTTTTGGAAGGGTTTCCATGAACTGCTGAGAAGAAGGTAAATTCAGCTGTTTTGGGGGTGAAATATTCTGTGTATGTCTACTAGGTCCATTTGATTTATAGCATTATTTAGAATGGGAATATCTATACTGATTTTTAAGTTTTGATGACTTATCTGTTGGTGATAAGGGTGTATTGAAATCACCCAGTATTCTATTGGGATTTATTGGAGATTTAATGTCAACGAGTATATTGTTTTTAATGTAATTGTGTGCACTGATATTTGGGCCATATATATTTACTATTATTATATGTTCTTGTTGGATTGTTCCCTTTACCAGGATGTAGAGGTACATTTTGTCTCTTCTGATTCATTAAAAAAATATTTTTTTAGTTGTAGATGGACACAATATATATTATTTATTTATTTATGTGGTGCTAAGGATTGAAAGCAGTGCTTCACATGTAGGCATGGTATTGCTGTGCTACAGCCCCCGCCCTTGTGATTCATCTTTGAAATCTTCTTTGTCATGTGAGACAGCTACTCCTGTAACCTAGGAGATGGGTCTCTTGCCAACAGCATATAGTTGGATCTCATGTTTTCATCTGTTCTTCTGTTTGAGTCAGTTTTCTTGCTGCTGTGAGCAAAAGACCTGAAAAGAAATATTAAAGTAGGAAAAGTTTATTTGGCGGCTCATGGTTTCAGAGGTTCCAGTTCATAGATGGCTGACTCCATTGCTCTGTACTAGGCGGGAGATAGAACATTGCAGAAAAATGAGGTAAAGGACATGGTACCAGGAAGCAGAATGAGAGAGACAGAGAGAGTGAGAGAGCTCTGGAAGCTCAGCTGACAAAATATATACTCCAAAGGCTTGACCCCCAATGACCCAACTGCTCTAGCCACACCCTGCTTCCTTATATTTATCACCCAGTTAATCCATACCAGGGGATTAATTTACTAATGAGAGTAAGATGCTCATAATCCTCTCACACATGAGCTTTTGGGGACACCTTATATCTAAACCATAACATCTGCTAATCTATGTCTTTGAATTTGGGGGTTGAGACCATTTATAATCAATGTTAATGTGGATATGTGTTTCTGTTTTCCAGCCATTTTGATTTTTTGCTATTTTTAAATCTGCCTTGATTCTCATAATTGAATTATTCTTCTGTTGATCTTCTTATATTTAGCAGCTTTGGGATTTGTTTTGGGGTTCCTCTGTGTAAACTTTATCTTTGAGTATTATTTGTAGTGCTGTCTTGGTAGTCATAAAGTCTTTAATTTTATCCTTGTCATGGGAAGTTTTATTTCTTCCTTGAATTTGAAAGAGAGCTTTTCTAGGTACAACAATCTTGGTTGGCAATTATTTTCTTTTAGAGCTTGGAATATCTCATTCTAGGTCCTCCTTGCTTTTAGTGTGTGCATTGAGAAGTCAGAACTGAACCTCCTTGGTTTGCCTCTAAATATGACCTGATGTTTCTCTTTTGCAGTTTTTAATGTTCTTTCCTTATTTTATGTTAGACATTTTGATTATGATGTGTCTTGGGGAGCTTCTTGTCTGATCTGGTCTGTTTGGGGTGTTGTATGCCTTCTGTATGTGGATATCTTATCTCATTTTGATATGGTGAAAGTTTTTTGTTACTGTCTCATTGAAATGTTCTTAATGCCTTTAGCTTATGTCTCTATAATCTCTTCTATCTTAGTGATTCTCAGTCACTATGGTTTAGGCACAATCTGTAGGTTGCAATGTGACTGCTGGCTTCTTCTATTCTGTGATCCCCATTTGTCTATGCTTGATGCCACATGGTGTTTATAGACAGTACTTGGGCACCTGCTTTCATTTTCTGGGCCAGAGATCTCAGTTTCTGCAAACTCTCCAGGAGACCCGAAGCAATGTTTGGTTGGTTTCTGTTTATTAAGATTAATAAACTTAATCTTAATAAACAGATTATTATCTTTCTGTTTATTAATAATTATTAATCTTAATGTTTATTAAGATTAATACCCCTCTATAATCCACAGTTTCCCCCAACCAAAAAAAGAAAAAAAAATTCCCTAACTTTCTGTCTGTACTTCTGCTCTACTCAGTGGCCATGGCCACCAACCAAGCTGGTGCATCTTTAAAGTGTTATTTCTTCTGTTTGAAGTTTCTGTTTCTCGTAGTTTCTTTTACAGCTCAATTATAAGTTTCAGTGAGTTTTCTTTGTTACCTATCTTGCTGAGAAGCAGTCATATAGCTTTATAAGTCTGGTGCTAAGAACTGTTATGAAGTTATGTCCTCTAATCTGCCATCTTCTTTCCCCATGATGGTGTCTTAAGTTGATTTACCAATTATAACTTTTTTATAAATTCCCATTTTCTTAATACTTAATTACCTAGATATTTTATTATCTCCTGAGGAAAAACCATTAGATTACAGTCAAGTGAAAGGGCTTGTATTGTCTTCCACAGAATTTTATCAGGATTTTCCTCTCATTTTGCTTTTTAATATGGTTCATTGATCTCTATTTTAGTGTAAAGTTCTGTGTAAAGTAAATGAATTTATCAGTGATTTGCAATAACTATTACAACAACCTCCACCCATTATTTATGAAAGTACCAGATTAGCTTTGGTAGTAGTTTATGTATCAAATTAAGTTTGGTGAAAATAATGTAGTTTGCACATTATTAGTCAAATAAACAGATTTCACGTTTAAATTTTGGTATATTTCCTATTTTCTTGGGAAGGATAAAATTTTATGACCTGTTGCAAGAATCCTTACTAATTAGAATATAAGGATGAATTATATTCTTAAAGAAAATGAATAAAACTAAATTTTTTCCTCTGTTAATTTATCATTTATCTAATTTTTTTTTCTTTTTTGTATTGGGGATTGAACCAAAGTCACTTTACCAAACTTAGCTACACTCCCAGGTATTTTTATTTTGAGACACTGTCTTCCTAAATTGCCCATGCTGGCCTTGAATTTGTGACCCTCGTGACTCAGCCTCAAGAGTCACTGGGATTATAGCTGTGTGCTACTTCACCCAGCAGTGTTTTAGAAAATTTAAAATATTACATTTAGTGACACAAATGACAAACTTTCCATTTATCTTTAAACAAGTCTGTGAGCCTCAAGCCAGTTCAGAATCTGTATCCTTTCATTCAATAGAGAAATAATGTCTCTTTTGGAGCTGAGCCTTCTCCTGGAAGGAAGAAACTTGGGTCTCATTAACAGCTAAAGAGTTGAGGGTTGTTTTTTTTTTTATTCTGATTTGTTATACATGATAGCAGAATGCAATTCATTTGATATTACACATATAGAGCACAATTTTTCAAGACACTGATTATACACAAAGTATTTTCACACCATTCATGTCTTATATATGTACTTAGGGTAATGATGTCTAACTTTTTCCACCATCATTCCTACTCCTTTGCCCCCTCCCTCCCTTTGCCCTATCTAAAGTTCCTTTATTCTTCTTATATCCACCGCCCCCACACACACCATTATGCATCTGCATCCTCACACCAAAGAAAACAATTTGCCTTTGGTTTTTTGGGATTGGCTTGTTTAATTTTGCATTATATTCCTCAGCTTCATTCATTTACCTGAAAAATGCCATGATTTTATTCTCTTTTAATGCTGATTAATGTTCCATTGTGTGTATATACCAAAGTTTCCCAATCCGTTCATCTACTGTATGGCATCTAGGTTGGTTCCATAATTTAGCTATTGTGAATTGTGCTATTCCAAACATTGATATGGCTGTGTCCCTGTAGTATGCTATTTTTTAAGTCTTTTGGTAATAAACTGAGGAATGGGATAGCTGGGTCAGTCAAATGAAAACTTCCATTCCAAGTTTTCCAAGGAATCTCCATACTGCTTTCCTGATTGGCTACACCAATTTGCAGTCCCACCAGCAAGTATGAGTGTGCCTTTTTTCCCACATCATCACCAACACTTATTGATGTTTATATTCTTGATAGCTGCCATTCTAATTGGAGTGAGATGAAATCTCATAGTTGTTTTTGATTTTAATTTCTCTAATTGCTAGAGATGTTGAACATTTTTTTCATATGTTTGTTGATTGATTGTATTATCTTCCTCAGAATTTTTTCAGGATTTTCTTCTCATTCTGATTTTTAATGGGGTTCATTGACCTCTCTTTAGTGTAAAGTAAATGAATTTATCAGTGATTTGCAATAACTATTATAACAACCTCCAAGAAGTGTCTGTTCAGTTCCTTGGCCAATTTTTGTTGATTGGGTTATTTGTTCTTTTGATATTAAGGTTTTTGAGTGCTTTATATATCCTAGAGATAAGTGCTCTGTCTGCTGTGCTTGTGGTAAAGATTTACCACATTGTGTAAGCTCTCAAGATTTACTACATTGTATAGGCTCTCTATTCACCTCAGTGATTGTTTCTTTTGCTGAGAAGAAGCTTTTTAGTTTGAATCCATCCCATTTATTGATTCTTGGTTTTAATTCTTGCGCTACAGGAGTTTTATTAAGAAAGTTTGATCCTAATCCGACATGAGGAGATTTGGACCTACTTTTTCTTTCATTAGGCGCAAGGTCTTTGGTTTAATTCTTGGGTTCTTGATCTACTTGGAGTTGTTATGTGCATGGGGAGAGATAGAGGTTTAATTTCATTTTGTTATATGTAGATTTCCAGTTTTCTCTGCACCATTTGTTGAAGAGGCTATCTTTTCTCCAGTGTACATTTTTGGCACCTTTATCTAATATAAGATAACTGAAGTTATGTGGGTTAGACTCTGTTCTCTATTCTGTACCATTGGTCTACAGGTCTATTTTGGTGCCAGTATCATGATGTTTTAGTTACTATTGCTCTGTAGTATAGTTTTATGTCTGCGATAGTAATGCCACCAGCTTCATTCTTCTTGCTAAGGATTGCTTTGGCCATTCTGGGTCTCTTATTTTTCCCAATGAATATCATGATTGCTTTTTCTATTTCTATAAGGAATGTCATTGGGATTTTGATTGGGATTGCATTAAATCTGTATAGTGCTTTTGGTAGGATGGTCATTTTGACAAAATTAATTCTGCCTATCCAAGAACAAGGTAGATCTTTACATCTTCTAAGGTCTTCTTTAATTTCTTTATTTAGCATGTTGTAGTTTTCATTGTAGAGGTCTTTCACCTCTTTTGTTAAATTTATTCCCAAGTATTGTATTTTTTATACCTTTATTTTATTCATTTATTCTTATATGTTGCTGAGGATTGAACCCAGTGCCTCACACATGCCAGACGAGGTGCGCTATTATTGAGTTATAGCCCCAGTCCTATATTTTTTTTTCCTGAGGCTATTATAAATAGGGTGATTTTCCTAGTTTCACTTTCAGCAGATTGGTCACTGATGTACAGAAATGCCTTTGATTTATGGGTGTTGATTTTATATCCAGCTACTTTGCTGAATTCATTTATTAGTTCTAGGAGATTTCTGGTGGAATGTTTGGGTCTTCTAGGTATAGAATTCATTTCATTGGCAAATGGTGATGTTTTGAGTTCTTTTTTTTTTTTTTTCCTATCCATGTCCCTTTAATTTCTTTCATCCATCTAACTGCTCTGGCTAGAGTTTCAAGAACTATGTTAAATAGAAGTGGTGACAGAGGGCATCCCTGTTTTGGTCCTGTTTTTAGAGAGAATGCTTTCAATTTTTCCCCATTTAGAATGGTATTGGCCTGGGGCTTAGAATAGGTAGCCTTTACAATGTTGAGGTATGTTCCTGTTATCAGTAGTTTTTCAAACGTTTTGAGCATGAAGGGATGCTGTATTTTATCAAATGCTTTCTCAGCATCTATTGAGATGATTCATATAGTTTTTATATTTGAGTCTATTGATGTGATGATTTACATTTATTGACTTCCGTATGTTGAACCAACTTTTCATTCCTGGGATGAACCCTACTTGATTGTGATGCACTATCTTTTTGATATGTTTTTGTATTCGATTTGCTAGAATTTTATTGAGAATTTTTGCGTATATATTTATTACAGATATTGGTCTGAAGTTTTCTTTCTTTGATGTGTCTTTGTCTGGTTTTGGAATCAGGGTGATATTGGCCTCATAGAATGTGTTTGGAAGTGTTCCCTCTTTTTCTATTTCATGAAATAGTTTGAGAAGTATTGGTGTTAGTTCTCCTTTAAAGGTCTTTTAGAACTCAGTTGTGTATCCATCTGGTCCTGGGCTTTTCTTGGTTGGTAGAATTCTGATGGTGTCCTCTATTTCCTTGCTTGAAATTGATTTGTTTAAATTGTGTATATCATCCTAATTTAGTTTAGGCATATCATATGCCTCTAGAAATTTGTTGATGTCTTCAATATTTTCTATCTTATTGGCATACAAATTTTCATCATGGATGTTAGTTATTTCAATTTTCTAGAAGGAAGAGTTGGTTATTTACATCTCAGGCTCTCAGAATGAAAGCTCTTAAAACTTTTAATTTCTCTTAGACACTACCAGAATAAGGCTTAAGGAGTCTTTGTATTGAGATGGAGGCAAAAGGACAGTCACTGTAGATAATGAATGATTGGATCAGGAAAATTGGGGCTGATTTAGAAGGAAACAAAATGCTAATGCCTCTAGGACACTTCCCCTCCTCTGGGACCTGTTGCCAGTATCACCTGCTTCCAGGGAATTGTTTAAGCAAAATAAGAGGAGGAGGGGACATGAGAAGAAAGGAACTCTAAAACCTATAAAATGTGCAGGGCACCCAGACTCCCTGGGACACCGGCTCTGGAATCCCTCCTCTTCAGGAGTCTTCCTCCACCATCTTGTTTTTTTTTTTTTTTTTTTTCCTAAATCTTGTGGGTTTTTAAAAATTTTATTTTATTTATTTTTTATTTTTTAGTTGTAGTTAGACAGAATTCATTTATTTTATCTATTTGATTATGGTGCTGAGGATCGAACCCAGGGCTTCGAATGTGCTAGGCAAATGCTCTACTGCTGAGCCACAACCCCAGCCCCAAGCCTGTGTTTTTAACCCCTCCATGGACACCTTTGACTAGGGCCACGTTAGAGCTGTTTCCTCTGTTTTGTTCACTTATTTAATATTAAGTGTCTGGCACTGGGCTTAATGTGAGTCTCTCCCATAGTGTGAGGCTGAGTCCAAAGCAGGCATCTGGAGAGGTAGAATACTAATCAATGGGAAAAGGACCAGTATAAAAGCTACAGGGACCCATCTGGTTAATCCTGTGCCTGTACTCCATGCAGCATCCTGACTCCCGTGCTGCCCTTACTTTGGCTGCTGGCCTCTCTCTGATCCCTGGATTCAAGGCCTGCTGAGGAAACCACCATCTTGTTTTAAATTTTTAAATATTTATTTTTTTAGTTGTAGTTGGACACAATACTTTTTTTTTATGTAGTGCTGAGGATCTAATCCAAGGCCTCTCCCATGCTAGGCAAGTGCTCTACCACTGAGCCACCCCCCCCCCTCCAATCCTGTAAATGAATCTTTTTGAGCTTGCCTCAGGTGTTTAATCTTCAACAATGGGGATTGGACAGATCTGATTTTCAAGACTGGTTTCAGTGTGTTTCTGCCTAAAGGTGTTTCTTACTTGTTAGAGAAAGAAACTATTTTGCTGAATCTACCCCAGCCTTCCTAAATCTTAATTCTCCTACCTTCATCACCTCTAATAACTGCTACTTAATGAAATGTGTCTTCTTCCTGTCCTTGATTCATTTCTTTGCCAGCTACCTGGCATATTCAGTACCTAACTTCCTATTAGCTATCATCTTTGCTCACATTTGTTTTGATAGCCCAGTTCTGTGGCTGGTTCTCAATAACAGACTCTTAGTAATGATAACCTTAAAGCTTTTCAATAACAAAGCATATTTTATATATATATTTCTTTTTTAAAAATAGCATTAGTATACGAGATTGGATCTATTAATTTGAGAGTAGCATTATATCCTAAGCCTTTTTTAGCAAGTTACATAATACAGTATCTTTTGAAAGTTTTATTGCTACTATGGTACTTACTATGCTTGCTGTTCAAAAGCCAATAATTGAGAGCCAAATGATCAAGAATGATCTTGGAAAGAATCAGGTTTATTCAAGAGCTGGCACCTTGGAAGATGGAAGGAGGCTATTGTCCTTAAAACTACCTCTTCAGGACCTAAAGGATAAAAAGGGCTTTTCTGGGGAGGGAAAAGAAGGTACCTAAGATAAAGGGCTAGAAGGCTGTGTGCTGAGTGAGGTCTTAGTCATCCAGGGTGTGTATATCCTGTTTTCTTCTTTTCCAGAATGTGGCAGTGGACCTCACCTCTTAGAGCTAGTTCCTATAGTTCTTTTTAGGCAGATATATTACTTTTCTGCAGGTTGGCCTCACAACAATTTACATGCTGGGAGAGCCATTATATACTGTGTTGTTTACTTGGCGTACTGGGTTTTGTAAATCTAAAGAAATTCAGCAGTTAACATTAAGCATTTGTGTGGCTTCTCTTTAGACTTTGAATGCTGGGAAAAAAGGGAGGGGACATAATACTTAGTGCAAAAGAATTAGGGAGTAAGGGAAGGACTAAGGGAAGGAAAGAGATAGTAATTCTGCCAAGGGCTACTCCCAAAGGAATGGTCACTGGAGACTTGAGTGGTTTAGGAGTAAAACAGTTTTCATTGGCTCTTTCTCCTCTACTGGCTAATACTATATACTCAGCTATGTCTTTATTGAATTATAATCACCAACATCTAAATTTAATTATTCTTTTTTGTTTCAGTAACATAAACCATGCAGGCACCCTTATTTCTGGTTTCCTATTACTATGTAAAACGTTTTTGAATTTTATTATTTACCCATAATCTAATAGAATATTTTATACCAATCATAAATTATTCAAAACAAGTAATACTACTATAGAAAAACCATATCTTATGTTTACCCTCTCTCAATTCTACTTGAACCAAATAGCATTTTTAGAATTTATATGTTGATTAGCAGGATGACATATAGCAGGTTAATATTAGGATATTAAATTTATTAGCTTTAGTGTACATAAAAAAGATTGAAATTGTCACTTTGTAGTACCCAAAAGGCTTACTTTATATGTAATGTACTAGTTTGAATGAAGTTAAATACCTAAATGTTAATTAATATTAAAAAGTAATTATGAAGTTAATATGCTTATTTTCATGATAACTTGCATGATCATTTCATTCTTCTTCTTTTTTTTTTTTTTTTTGGTTCTGGAGATGGAACTGAGGAGTGTTATATCTCTGAGCTACATCCCCAACCCTTTTTATTTTATTATTTGAGACAGGGTCTGGCCAAGTTGGCAAGGCTGTCCTTAAATTTGTGATCTTCTTGCCTCAGCCTCTCAAGTTGCTGGGATTACAGGTGTGAGCCACTGTGCCTGACCTGTATCATCAGAATTTTTTAAGAATTCCTAAAATATAGTAGGATTACAGCTGTGTTTCAGGATTCACTGAAATGGTATACAGTGCTTATTTCAGAGCCACTAATAATGCAGTGATGAGAATTTAGCAGGTTTTAAGCCTTTAATCCTATGTAATTTTTTGTTTCACTAACATAAACCATGAAGGCACCCTTATTTTTGGTTTCCCATTACTATGTAAAACGTTTTTGAATTTTGTCGTTTACCCATAGTCTAATAGAATATTTTATATCAATCATAAATTATTCAAAACAAGTAATACTGCTATAGAAAAAAACATGTCTTATGTTTACCCTCTACCAATTCTACTTGAACCAAATAGCATTTTTAGAATATACATATTGATTAGCAGGATCTCATATAGCAGATTCACATATAGAACATATAAAAATATTTTTTATGTAAATAGTTAAAGCTCTGTACAATGTGTGGATTATTGATGTATAACAAGCATTGATATAATACTATAGAACTTGTATTTTCTAACTTTGGCAGTATTTGTTTTGCAGGAGAAGATAGAAGTAGAAATTATTTTTACAACTTGAATATGTAAAATTGCCCAATTGATATAATTTTTTCACTATTACTACAAAATTGGCTAAAATTAATGCTCTTCTATCATAATGGACCAAGACAATTTACATTTAGTTTTCTTTGTCTTTTTGTTTGTTTTGTTTTATTTCCCTTCTTACTACCCACCCCCTCCAATTATTCATGACATTTCAGTGCTTCAGAGAATTTAGATGAGCTCTCTTCCTCCAGTAGCTGGTTACTTAATCAGAAGCACAGTAAGAAAAGGAGAAAAGACAGGACAAGATTGAAATCTCCATCCTTGGCTATCATGAGTACAGCAGCCCGAACAAGGCCACTTCAGAGTTTCCACAAACGAAAACTCTACAGATTGAGCCCCACTTTTTATTGGACTCCACAGGTAAGGCCACTTTTGGGGGGGAAAAAAAAAAAAACGTGAACAAAGATTTCAACTGTCAAGTATATTTCACCCACAAGGGGATGTGGATTGTACATAGTTATTTAAAATAATAACATGTAGAAAACTTATAAATGGCATAATAGATATTGATAATATGAGTGGTAATTGTTTAAACATAGCAGTATACTCTGAAATTTCTCACATCTCTAGGTTTTGTCATTGTTGTTATTTTAGTGTTGGGGATTGTACCCAGTGCCTCTTACATGTGCCCTGCCTTTCACTGAGCTTTACCGAAGCCCACCCACCCTCCAATCCTGGATGTCCCTGAATTTAGTTTTTGTGATATTTGGAAATTACCTAAGGGTGCTTTACCACTGAGCTACATCCCCAGCCCTGTTAATTTATTTATTTTGAGACAGGGTCTTTCTAGGTTGTCAGAGACCACCTTAAACTTCTGATCCTCCTGACTCAGCCTCCTCAGTAGCCAGGATTATATGCCTGTTACAGTTAGGCCCAGATCCTGACCCCTACCCCTGTTAAAAAACAACAACAAAAAAAACCCACCTGTTTTTATTTTGCTTAAACTAACTTGAAAGAAAATTAAAATGTATTTGGTAAGTGCAATATGAAAAGAGAAATGTACTTACATATTCATCTTAGGAAAATTTGTTCAGATAAAGAAAAGAGCATATCTGTGAGTTACTTTAGCAGAAATGATATTGATCTCCTTTTTAGGATTGGTATTTGTTAATCCTGGTGACCATTTTTTTTTCCTTCCTCTGGAAAGTTAGCACTAGAATTTTAGATTTTCATGCTTATACTTTATGTAATAAAAATTGCTTTATTAAAAGTATTCATTTGAAAAATCATATCTTTTTATCTGTAAAAAAAAATGATGAAGCAGTTCATTTAGTGCTCCTCTAACTAGGCTGTCAAGGACAAAATAAGCTGTCTCTAGTTCTTGTGGTGTGACCTGCTTTCTTTCCCCTACTCTTTCAGATTTATTCCCTCTCTTCCACTATCCCTATCTTCCTTCCTTTCACCATTGCTCTCTTCCTTTTTATTTTTTGGTCTTGGGGATAGAATTTAGAGCCTTGTGCATGCTAGGCATAGATTTCTTTCTTTTTTTTTTATTGTTGGTCGTTCAAAACATTACATCTTTCTTGATATATCATATTTCACGGTTTGATTCAAAAGGGTTATGAACTCCCGTTTTTACCCCATATACAGATTGCTGAATCACATCAGTTACATCAATTACATTTCCATTGATTTACATATTGCCATTCTAGTGTCTGATGAATTCTGCTCTCTATCCTATCCTCTACTATCCCCCCCGCCCCTCCCCTCCCCTCCCCGCCCCTCCCCTCCCCTCCCCTCCCCTCCCCTCCCCTCATCTCTCTCAACCCCCTCTACTTAGATTTCTTAATAACATATCAAAGAAAGAAATTCTCCTTGATGCTATTATTTAGTATTAGTTCTGATTATTATTTCATTAACTATTTTAATATATTTGCGTAACAATAAAGATGTGCCATTTCATTAGGAATGAATTTTAAGCTTTGTTTTACTAAACTCCAATTATAAATAGGAATGTGGATTCAGAAAAATTGATTTTATTAAAAGACCTCTTTTTTACCATTAGTAAATGAGATATTATCAGACTCTACCAACCTGAAAATATTTTTAAATAATTGTTTTATTTCAAGTTTTTGCGTATTAAATAATATTATTTAATATTTTTATATAAAGTTGCTGCAAACAACAGATAAGTAACATTTTTGAAATGTGATTTTTGTGATTTGATAGTCATAAATAGAATTGTCTAAAATACTTCACCCATAAATATACTATTATATTCTGACTGGAAGAAAGCTGCATAAATAATTTAGGTGATTTGCCAGAGGTCATTAAAATAATTAATGTGTACTATGATCATGTAAAATATTGGCCTGGGAAAGTGTGATCAATTTTAAAACTATAAGCAAACAAAAGAAGAAACAAGTTGTAGGGTTATTTATTTTTCCTAGCAGCATACATAGTTTACTGCATTCCTATCACTATGCTGAGTTTTAATCATCAAATATATTTAACTATGAGGTACTATTAATCCCACCTTCACATGCAAAAATTTAGGTTCAGGAAAATTAAGTAACTTACACGTAAAGTCACACAGCTAGCAAGCAATTAAATCTGACTTCAAAGCCCATGTTCTTACCCATTATATTGATAAGAACAAAGATAAGGCTAGACTTTGTATGCCTGAAATCAGTAAGAGATAGTAGACTTTTTTTTTCCCTTGAAGTACCAGGGATGAAACCCAAGTGTGCCCTACCAATGAGTTATATCCCCAACCCTTTTACGAATTTATTTTAAGACAGGGTCTCACTAAATTGCCAAGGCTGGCCTCAAACTAGCAATCCTGCTGCCTTAGCCTCCTGAGTCACTGGGATTACAGGTGTGTGCAACCATGCCTGGTAAGATAATATGTTTGGAGGTTTATTTGGTTAGAGGTATCAAGATATATATTAAAAAGTTGGACTTTGAAAGATGAGTAGAGTTTTGAAAGGGTATGTAGGAAAGAAAATGCCTAAGTGGAACACAAATGAAAAATCTGATAGAGAATAGCAAGTGTTCCTACCCCTAGCATATCCCCCAAATTGCCAGACCAATAATTATTTACCTTTAGTCACTTAGAATTTAAATATCATTTCTCTCAAGAAGCTTCCTTGATATCCCCAGTATAGGATATATACAGTTAATACCCTGTTTTAACCTCATTGTGTTAGACTTTGTGTCTTTATTGGTGAATCCACAGGGCCTTGAATAGTACCTGTCTGATAGTATGTGCTCAATAAATAATTGTTTAATACATAAAATTATTTATTGGAACATAAGAAGATTTCAAAGAACAATGGAGAGTAGGAACTCTTGCTTTGTGTGTTTCCTAGATTTGCCTACTTCAAGGATCTAGAACAATGATATCCAGGAGAACTTTCTATGATTGCAATGTTCTATATACATTTATGCTGGCCAGTATGGTATCTGCTAGATACATGTTGTTATCAGCACATGAAACATGAGTCATGCAATTAAGGAACTGACTTATTTACGTACTTATTTATTGTACCAGGGATTGAACTCAGAGGCTTTTGACCAATGAGCCACATTCCCAGCCCTATTTTGTATTTTATTTAGAGACATGGTCTCACTGAGTTGCTTACATTCTGAGCCACTAGGATTACGGTGTGCCATGGTGCCCTACTTTATTTATTTATTTATTTTTTTGGTGGTGCCGGGCATTGAACCCAGGGCCTTAGCACATGGAAGGCAAGCACTCTACCCACTGAGCTATATCCCCAGCTCTCTATTTATTTTTATTAATTAAATTTACATAACCACATGTGGTTAATGGTTATCCAACTGTACAACACAGGACTAGATTCAGATTTACTCTGATAACAATTGATGTATCTAGCATTTATACCTTGTTTTCTAATACCATTCCCCACTAAAAGGAACCAGAGAATTTTGGAGAAATGACAGATCTCTAGGGGGCAAAAAGGATTAAGATTAGCCTGGCGAATCTTAATGTTATCAGAAAGCAAGAAGGTATTCAAAACAAAATGATGGAGGCATGTTGAAAGAACACAGGAGCTAGGTTGAAGAGGTTCCTCCTGGCCAAACCTCGGACTATTTGCACTTCAAAATAATTAAGGGTAGTATTGAAAAAAGAGGAACTGAGAGTTCTTATTAATAAGATATAGATAGGAAAACTGACTAGATTAATGGAGGAAATTGAGGAATTTCTATATGTAGGATACTGATAATATATGGAATGAGTGATAAAATTAGAGAACCATTTTGCAATTGTCATAGTAAAGACTGAGCAAGAATCATCAATGGAATGATGAGCAACAAGATATTTGCATTGGGCTGAGGTTGTGGCTCAGCAGTAGAGTACTCACCTAGCACATGCAAGGCCCAGGGTTTGATCCTCAGCACCACATAAAAATAAATAAATAAAATAAAGGTATTGTGTCCAACTACGATTAAAAAATATTTTTTAAAAAAGGTATTTGCATGGTCCTACAGTACACCCTACCCCAGTTTCCAGCAGACTCATAGCAACTTTATTATAGAAAACAAGCTGGGTATAAGGGGCACTCCTGCAATCCCAGCAACCAGGGAGGCTGAAGCAGGAGGATTGCAGCCTGGACCACAAAAAAACAAAAACCCCAAAATAACAACTTTAAAAGGGTAGGGGATGTTGCTCAGAGGTAGACAGCCTCTGGGTTTAATCCCCAGAAGCACACACAAAGAACTTGACAATACTTTGCATTATCAAAGTTGTCTATGAGAAAGATTCAATATCATGCTGGGATTAGAAACTTCAGTTTAATTATGAGATAACATCAAATGAAGCCAAAATCAGAAACATCAAGGAACCAGGAGAAGGGAGAGCATGATGGAGACCAGGCAGAAATACACATGAGAGAGTTTATTTGTCAGAGCTGACAAATAAAGGCACATCCCTCCATAGTGGAGAGGGGCAACACAGGCTTGAGTTCTGGGGCTTTTATGTGGCAGGCTCAGAGATTAGAGCCTGGTGGGTCCCAATGTGGGTGATTAAGGTTAGGGCTTATATGAGGGAATGGTAATACACCCTTGGGCAGGAAAATAATGGGTGTTACTTAGGATGGCTGCCCAGATGCTAAACAAGGATCTTATGTAACTGGCTGGACTGGACACAATGGCACATGCCTATAATGTGAGCAACTAGGAAGACTGAGATAAGACTGCAAATTTCAGGCTATCTTGGAATACTTAGCAAAACAATGTCTTACAATTTTAAAAAATGGGGGGACATGAGCTGGGGCTACAGCTCAGTGTTAGAGTGCCCCTGGGTTTAATCTCCAGGACCACAAAAAAAAAAAAAAAAAAAGAGAGAGAAAGAAAAAGAAAACTGGTATTTCAAAAATGTCAATGGCATGAAAGCCAAGAGAGGCCAAAGAATTGTTCTAAATTGAAAGATAGATGAAAAAGATAGAGTATAACTGAATTAATTTATGATTCAGAGCAGAATTACTTTGGGGGGAAAATAAATTCTTGAGAAAAAGGCAATGGAGAGAGGTGGAAGTCCTCTGGTAGTAGATAGGAGATAGTAGTTGGGACTGATCATCACTGCTGTTTCAACAGCTAAGGGAAAATTGTGTAAATTTTTAAAACTTAAAGACATTTATAGAACTCCTGGTTTCACCTCTAATTTGTAAAGAAATTAGAATTCATCACTCCTAGCCTTAGAGAAAGAAAAAGGTGAACAAATTGAAAATCAGTGCCTTTACATGGGCCAATCAGAAAATTGAGATTGCAAGACAAACTGCTACCCTGAAATATGGAGAGACAGGAAAATCAAGAACAAGCCCAGGGCCAGGGCCAGGACTGTGGCTCAGTGGTTGAGCACTTGCCTTGCATACCTGAGACACTGGGTTCCATCCTTGGCACCTCATACAAAAAATAAATAAATGAAATAAAGATACTGTATGTGTGTGTGTATGTGTGTGTGTGTGTGTGTGTGTGTGTATGTATGTGTATGTGGGTATGTGTATGTGTGTGTGCGTATATATATATAGAGAGAGAACAGGGCCAAGAGTTAATACTATATAAATCAACGGTAGGAACACTGAAATGATAGTTTCAACAAATTGCTTGAGGCTGAATATTGATTAGATTGAGTCTGAGAAACTCCTGGGAACAGCAGTCTCAGGTGGGCTCCAACCCTTTCATGAACTTTACCTCTATACATCCATCCTACTAGGCTCTCCCAATAAAAAGCCAAGAAACACCTCTAGTGGCTCTAGCATGGAAGAGAAGAGTAGCCTCTGTAAAGTAAGTCTAGGACATTCTCTCATTTTCAGGGAAAAAGCCTTTATCAGAGCCTTCTGGTACTTGGAGGAAGAACATTTCTTATACTCCTAATCTTATATCCTTCTTATATCCTCACTTCAGAGAAATAAAAGCAGAAAATAAACGTTTATTGAGGTTACAGCTCAGGGACCCAGACAAATTAAAAGGCTGAGATTTAATCTTAAGATTAAAGAATGATTCCCTTCCCCCACACTACACTTCCACACCAGCAGCACTCCAGTACAATAACTGTGGATTACAACTATAAGGTATATACTCCCTAAGGAGGAGTACTTAATGAAGTAAGAAGTGAAAAAGGAGAAAAAAACAAGGATCCTAGAGGAATTTGAAATCTCTGGTACCTATAGCAATAGCTAACATTAAATACAGCCCAACTCTTAGATTAACTTCAGTTATGAAGTTAATGAAGGTTTATTTACTTCAGTTTCCTTTACATGACATATTATGTCCCTCTTCCAACAAAAATTCACAAGTCATGCTGAGAAAAACACACTCTGAAGAGTCAAAGCAATTATTAGAATCAAATTCAAATATGACAAATATGTTGGAACTGTCAGACATAAAATATTAAATACTTATGATTAAGATGTTATAGGCTTTAATAAATGAAGTAGAAAACATGCAAGAATAGATGGGTAATATAAGCAGAGAGATGGAAACTCTTAAAAGTAATCAAAAGTATACGCTACAGAGCTGGGGTTGTGGCTCAGTGGCAGAGCGCTTGACTAGCACGTGTGAGGCACTGGGTTCAATCCTTAGCATCACATAAAAATAAATAAATAAAAATAAAAGCATTGTGTCCATCTACGAATAAAAAAATATTTTTAAAAAAGTTAGAAAAACTAACCTAAATCAAACATGCTTTTAATGGGCTTATCAAGCGGTCTAGACATGGACAAGGAAATATTAGTATACTTAGATAACTCAGTAGAAACTTCACAATGTGAAATGCAAAGAAGAAAACCAGAATATTACATCTAAGAATTTTGAGATAATTTCAGATGGTAAATTGGGTGAAATACCATAAAGGAAAAGAATGAAACAGAACAAGTATTTGAAATAAAAATGGATGAGGGCTGGGGATTTAGCTCAGTTGGTAGAGTGCTTGCCTCACATGCACAAGGCCCTGGGTTCGGTTCCCAACACCACAAAAAAAAAGAAAGAAAGAAAGAAAAAAATTGATGAAAATTTTCCAAAATCAATGACAAGTACCAAACCACACATATAAGAAATTCAATCAGAAGAATGTAACAGAAAAAAAAAAAGATATACTTAGACACAACATATTCAAACGGTAGAAAGCAAAAACCAGGAGAAAATTTTGAAAAGAACTAGGAAAAAGACTTTACTTATGAAGAGTATGAATAAGACTTAATGCCAACTTCTTGTCAGAAATTATATAAGCAGAATGAGGAGGGAATGAAATACTTACAATGTTGAAAGATGGAAACAAAAATAATTGTTTTCTCCCAAAAGGTACATGTATGCCCCAACTCATGGTAACTTAGGAGTGTATCTTATTTGCTGGAGATATGGGGAGTATAACTCATTGTCCTATCAAGCATCTCAGCAGAAGCTAGGAATAGAGATAAGGTTAGCCATAGAACACTCTTGTCTAATGATATGCATCCCCATGATATATGTGGGATCCTACAAGGTTTTTGGAGCATTTATACCAGCAGAAATATTATCAGCTTAGACTGAAAGAGACATTAAATGAAAGATTTTCAGACCTCTAAATTTTTGTAGGCAGGAAATGGACTGATAGAAATACTCAGTTTCAAATTACCCTTCATGAAAAAAGCAGGCAAATCATAGGCCTAAATGTAAAAGAAAAGCAGTAAAGCTTCTAGAAGAAAACAGGTGAAGATCTTGCTAAGTTGCCCGGACTAGCTTCAAACTTGCAAACCTCCTGCTCTAGCCTCCCAAGTTACTGAGATTACAGGCATGAACCACCACACTTGGCTCAATAATTTTTTTTATTTTAAACTTTTTTAAATTGATGCATTATAATTATACATAATAGTGGGATTCGTTGTGACATATTTATACATGCACGTAACATAATTTGGTCAATATCATTCCCTAATACCTCTCTTTTTCTTCCCCCCACTCCTCTCCTTCCTTTATTCTACTGGTTTCCTTTCTATTTTCATGAGATTTGTTCCACCACCTACCCGCCCCCCCGCCCTTTTTCTGTAGTTTCCACACATGAGAGTAAATGTATGACCTTTGGCTTTCAAAGTCACTTTGTTTTGCTTAACATAATGTTAAGCAAACATAATTTCTCAAGTTCCATCCATTTTTCTGCAAATGACATAATTCTTTATGACTGGAAAGAAAACTCCGTTGTGTATATATACCACACTTTTAAAAATCTATTCATCTGTTGATAGACACCTAGGTTGCTTCCCTTATGTGGCTATTATGAATAGTGCTGCTATATACATGTGTATGCATGTATGCTATTTTATTCTGACTTTAATTCTTTTGGATAAATAACAAGGAATGGTAGAGCTGTGTCAGATGGTGGTTCTATTCCCATTTTTTTGAGAAACCTCCATAGTGTTTATACTAATTTACCTTCCCACCAACATTGTGTAAGTGTTCCTTTTCTCCTACATCTTCCCAGCATTTATTATTATTTGTATCTTTAATGATTACTATTCTAACTGGAGTGAGATGAAATCTCAGTGTAGTTTTGATTTGTATTTCTCTGATGGCTCAAGATGTAATTTTTCATATATTTGTTGGCCTTTGTATTTCTTCTTTTGAGAAGTGTCTGTTTAGCTCATGTGCCCTTTTATTGATTGTATGGTTCACTTTTCTGGTGTTAAGTTTTCTTGAGTTCTTTTTATATTCTGGATATTAATCCTCTCTTGGAAGAATAGCTGGCAAACATTTTTTTTCCATTCTATAGACTCTTCTTACATGTTTTTTGTTTCCTTTCTCTGCAGAAGCTTTTAAATTTGATGTAATCCTATTTATTAATTATTGGTATTATTTCCTCAGTTTTAGGATTCCCATTGAGTCATTGCCTGAGTCTGTATGGTGGAGTATTAACTCTTCGTTTTCTTCTAGCAATTGTAAAATTTTGGCCTAATACCTTGATCCACTTTGAGTTGACTTTGTATAGGGTGCAAGATAGAGATCTAGTTTCATTATCCTACATACAGATACTCAGTTTTCCCAGCACCATTTATTAAAAACACTGTCTTTTCTCCAATGTACCTTTTTGATGCCTTTGTCAAGGATTAAATGACTGTATCTGTGCGAGTTTCTAAGACTGGAAAACTTTAGTTCTTCTCTTCTAGTTGAATCACATCTTTTGTTATCCATTTACCCTACTGGGACACTTTATTCTTAGAGAACCTATATATATTTTTTTTAATGCTTGGTAATGTTGCTTGATCTACATAAAGCATAAATGTATCTTTAGGTCTGAGAAAATGTATTGGCAGACATAGATAAGAGGCAAAAATATTTTCTGGAATAATACTTTAATATAATTCTTAAAATGTAAATCTAGCTAATAGATTCCTTAAAGTAAAATTTCACTTACAATTAAGAATTAAGGGGAAAAGGCTGGACAAGATAGTGCATGTCTCTAATCCCAGCAACTTGAGAGGCTGAGTCAGGAGGATTGAAAGTTCTAGGCCAGGCTCAATAATTTAGTAAGACAATGACTCAAAAAATAAAAAGGACTGGGGATGTGGCTTAGTGGTAAAGCAACTCTGGGTTCAATCCCCAGTACCAAAAGAAATTAAGGAAAAGAATGTTTCTCTGACTGTAATATGCTGCTTTAGATCCTTTTTGATACTCTGATTTCCCAATGACCATGCAATCTTAAACCCTATACTATTGGCATCTCAGCCTTAGATGACAGGAGCCACCCTGATTAACTCCTGGCAAAGGGAGTTCTCTGTCCCAGTGGAAAAGAACAGGCTTCTAGAATCCAAGGTAAGAATTCCCAATACAGTTTTCAATAAAAGTAGGATGTGATTAGGCATACAAATAGCTTATATAAGATGCTAACTGAAAAAAAAAATTCTATTTAATTAGGCCAGTGGATTTATTATATTGTAAGAGTATAGTTTATAAACCTAAGTGTCAGGAAATTTATTCAATTATATTAGAGATTATTTTTTATGAACTAGACATGGCGAGCTCTTAATCACCTTCCTCTATATTGGTGGGTAGTGATAATGGCAATCTCTTTCCCTATTCATATTTGCAGCCTCTAAGCAAAAATTATAAATCACTGCAATACAAATATCAGGAATATGATATAGTCATAATTTTAAAAAAAATTGTAGTTATAGATGGACAGAATGCCTTTATTTATTTTTATGTGGTGCTAAGGATCAAACCCCAGTGCCTAACACATGCTAGGCCAGTTCTCTGCTACTGAGCTACAGCCTCAGCCCCCAGTCATAATTTTTAAATGAATGGAATTTTACTTTCAGGATCCTCACTTGTTTTTTTTATCATTCCCTTCCCCATGGTGTTTATCTCTGCCCTGATATCTAGTGTTCTTATTTAAGCTTCCTACTTACCTATGATTTTCTTTAAGACCTTCAACTTATTATTTTTTTTCTTTTCTTTGTTTATATACAAACATCATTAACCTTTTTTTTTAATTAACTTGTTCTGTTACTAAGTGAACTTTCAAATCTCTGGTAAACTATTTACCAATAATACTGTCACTCTGAAGAATACTCTTTGCATTTTGAGAAGGTAATCTGGTACAAATATGGAATTAAATGAAAAATAGCCATGTAAAGACCATATAATGCTGGTTGGGAAACTTAATGCAGGAAGATTGTTTTCACTGTTCATAAATTTTATTTATATTATTTTTTTCTTCTTGATATTGGGGGTTGAACCCAAAAGCACTTTACCACTGAGCTAAATCTCTAGCCCGTTTTATTGTTTAAGATAGGGCCTTGCTAAGTTGCTTAGGGTCTTGCCAAGTTGCTGAGGCTGGCCTCAGTATTGCAATACTGCCGAGCCTGGATGCTGCACACATGTACTCCCAGTGGCTGAGGAGGCTGAGGCAGGAGGATTGCAAGTTCAAAGCCAGCCTCAGCAAAGGTAAGGTGCTAAGCAACTCAGTAAGACCCTGTCTCTAAATAATACAAAATAGGGCTGGGGATGTTGCTCAGTGGTTGAGTGCCCCTGAATTCAATCCTTGGTACAAAACAAAAACAAAAACAAAAAAAGTTGCTGTCTTCCTACCTCAACTTCCTGTGTTCATGAATTTTAGCATGTAATCCAATCCATAAGCCATTTCATATATATTTATAAAACAGTTGTAGTAGACCTAACATATTTATAAAATGAAGTAAAGTTTAGAATTAAGAATGAATTGCGTTTATAAAATAAGCAGAACTATTCCTATATTAATTTCTATTCACTTGTGTTTTTTAATATGTCTTCTATGACAAATTTGAAAAAAATATTGTTTCTAGGTCAGTAGTCAATTTAATCATTATTATAAAGATTAGCAAATCATACTGATGGGTGGTGTAATAAAGTGATCCAATTGTATAAATTAAGATGTACATAATTAAAATTCCATTTTAAGGTTTTTATTTCCTTTTTAGACAGTATAATTTAGGTTTGTAAACTTTGTTTATATAAATGCAGACTACTTTTTAAAGCAAATAATACAAGAATTTTAAAGAAAAGTAGTGACATGGTCTTACAGAAACTTAAGTTGCTGGTGGGAAAATAAGGCACAAATTTAGGCAAATTAAATTTCAATAATAGAGTCCCAGCGAAGCTTTTCTACCTTGAGGGCAGGAAGAAGAAAAATCTGAACCAAGGTAAAAAATAATGACACTGAAATAGAAAATAGGTTAAGTACATGGTCGGAGAGTTGCTTGATTAAATGAAGAAAAGGAGAGGATTTAAGGGTCACTTAGGTAATATTCTTAAAATACTGGAAAGCCAATTCTTCCTTGTCTATGCCACATCTTCTTCAGGCTCCACCTATTGGAGCATCTATTTTAGACAGCAGGAAGCAACCAAGAGTATTCCCTCACTACAAGAGATCTATACTCCAGGAACTTTTATGGGCTAGAGAGAAAAATTTATAGTATATACTATACTGTTTCTTTGAGAAAATATGCTTTATGTAATTGTGGACCAATCTGGAAGGCACCAAATTAAAAAGGGTCTAAATGGCATTTTCCTATAGGTAGGCAGCACATTTTAGTAGTTGCATGTGTGAGTTCTAGAATATATATTGGATTGAAATCTCATTTCTACTTCTTAATTATAATGTGTAATATTGTGCAAACTACTTACTGCCATATTTTCTTTACCTATGAAAATGGAGCCATCTTCATATGACTACTACATTCACCTAGAGAGTCAGCTCAGTTGGAAGAAGCCTGCCTCACTCAGCTAGTAGGTGATACTGGTTGTTGGCTGGGACAACTTAGTTCTCTTCCTTGTAATCTCTGATGCTGCATGAACTAAAATGGCTTCCTTCCATGACACTTCAGGACAGTGCTCCAAGATGTTAAGAAGGTAGTTAAAAACCTCCTCTTGAAGTCTAGACTCCAGAGCTCAAACATCATTTGCACTGCGTTCTGTAGGGCAAGCAAGACCCTTAATCAGCCTATTTAAAGTTGATGTAGAAAAAGAAGACATTACCCCTAGAAAGGAGTTGCCCCAAAGAGGCATAAATACAGAGATGGGAGGAATTTGTACCCATTGCCATTAAGCATTCTTCCACTTAGGTTCTGTTTTGAGGTATATGGGTTACCCCAGATTAAGATATTAATCTGAATCAAACAATGGGAATGAAAAAAATATATAAGACTACCATGTTGGGGCTGGGGATGTGGCTCAAGCGGTAGTGCGCTCGCCTGGCATGCGTGCAGCCCGGGTTCGATCCTCAGCACCACATACCAACAAAGATGTTGTGTCCGCCGAGAACTAAAAAATAAATATTAAAAATTCTCTCTCTCTCTCACTCTCACTCTCTCTTAAAAAAAAAAAGACTACCATGTAGAGTTGTACTGATATTAAATAAGAGAATACATCTGAAAGGTACACAGCCCATGCCTGGCATATAAGCCCTCATTAAATATGAATGATGATGGTGGTGATTTAATTATTAGAACAGCATTGGGGAATCAGTGATGATGGGTCTTGGTGTTAAAAGTATTATTTTTTAAATTTTGACATTGTGCCTTTGAACAAGATAATTTGCAGTGGAAGAGACTGAAGAAATAGGGATCAGTTTCTCTAAAAGCTAATATAATAGACTAGATGTAAAATTAGAGTAGTAGTAGAATGAAAAGGACTGACGTAAATAAACATTTTGAAGAAGAAATAACTAATCCTAATTGATTTGACATGGTTAAAGGAAACTTTCTGAAGAGAAGAGGTAGAGAAGAAAGGCACAGTAAATCTCAGGGTATTGCTAAGTTCCTTTGGTAAAATGTTCCAGTCAAGTCCTATTAGTGTCACTTATGTCAGGGAGTCAGAACAGTAGAAGGTGAATCAAATCTAGCTGTAAACTTTATCATCTAATATACAATTCTATAAACTCTGTTGTGGTAGATGAGTGAAAAATTTTGCCTATCTTTCAGAACACAAATAAACCCTAAGTCACAGGCTTGAAAATTGTGTGGTCTCTTAGTTATATGTATTTTCTTTATAACCCCTTCTTTAGGTGATGTTTTAATTGGAATAATTTGTAGTAGATTTCAGCTTACTGGAAGTTCCATTTGAGAAAGATTTTGATGTCAGGGTTTGGGGAAAAGGAGTAGTATGATTAATTACAATGTTTGTTACAAATAAGTAAGAGACTTTGGGGTGACATAATGTTAACACATGTTAAAAGTATGAGTTTTATTAAATTAAAATTATTAAGTCACTTTATAAAGGAATAAGTGAACACAGTGCTTCATCACTTGCACATGCAATTTGGGAGTTACTTAGCAAATGGGAATAATGTGGGGCTGTGAGTGTGTGTGTGTGTGTGTGTGTGTGTGTGTGTGTGTGTCTATGTGTCTGGGTCTGTATTTTACTGAGAATCAAACCCAGGACCTTGAATGTGCTAAGCAAGTACTCTATCACTAAGCTATAGTCCCAACCTAAATGGGAGTAATCCTTACTAGTTTACATACTTAATATTTTTTAAAATATTTATTTTTTAGGTGTAGATGGACACAACACAATGCCTTTATTTTTACGTGGTGCTGAGGATCCAACCCGGGTCCCACCCGTGCTAGGCGAGCACTCTACCCCTGAGCCACAATCCCAGCCCCCTTCTTAATATTTTTACCCCTAAACTCTGTTTAAGCATTAAATTTTGTGTAGTGTCTTTGTTCACTTGAACGTTTTAGAAAAAAAGTCTCAAAGTTAATTCAGTTATTTTGTTTAACCATTTAAAATATTTCTAAGCAATGAAACATTTGATTCATTATGTTATTAGAAGTTTTAATTTCTCCTCTTATTTATTTATTTATTTATTTATTTATTTATTTATTTATTTATTTTGGTAGCCCACTACAGATTTTTTAATTGTTTCTGGCCTGCACTGTTAGTTACACTCTTCTTTTGTCTTCCCTATAGAAAGTCTATGTACATAAGGAATGTGTATATGTAAAAAATCTTCCTCAGATTTCTTTGAAATTAAAAATGTGTTGTCCTTTTCATTACCACAGTTAAGTTCTTTTGAAAGACGAAATATTTTAATTATCTAAAACATGACAGCCAGTACCATGTCAGAATGCTGACTTTTTTTTTTTTTTTTGGTACCAGGGTTTGAACTCAGGGGCACTCAAGCACTGAGCCACCTCCCCAGCCCTATTTTGTATTTTATTAAGAGACAGGGTCTCACTGAGTTGCTTAGCACCTCACTTTTTGCTGAGGCCGTCTTTGAACTCTTGATCCTCCTGCCTCAGCCTTACAAGCTGCTGGGATTACAGGTGTGAGTCACCACACCTGGCCTAGAATGTTGAATTTTAACAACAGAATATCTTCAGAAAAAATATTACAAATCTTTTAGTGTAGTATTCCATTCTTATAAGGAAAGACTTTGACTGTTCTGCTGTGATTCTATTACCGTGATGTTGTTGTGCTCTGCCAGTTATAATCCACAGTATTGCTGATCAATCTTAAGAGAGTAATTTTTCAGCTTTATTGCTCTGATAGTATAGTTCTTAGCAGGGTTTTATGGTTACTTCTGAGCTCATTGCCTGTACAATATCAACTTTTCCCTTCTTTAAAAACAGAATCCAAATTATACTCAGAGTGGCAATGGGTTCTGCTAAAAATATACACCTTTCCATTGATGACCAGGGAAGAGAAAAGGGCAGTGTTAAATCTTTACATTTGAAAAGTTATGTAAAATAAAATAAGTCAAACAAAATAGGTAGCATATGTAAGATGAATCAAAAAGAAATAGAGGGCTAGGAGTGTAGCTCAGTGATAGAGATTGCCTACTATGTATGAGGCCCTGAGTTCCATCCCACATTCCATCCTCCTAGCACATTGAGAGATCCTGGTTTCGATCCTCAGCACCACATAAAAAAATAAATAAATAATTAAAGGTTAAAAAAACTGTATAGGACAATGCAAAAGGTCAAACGTGTATGTCATAATTGAAAAGGAGGATGAGAGAAGAACAAGAAGGAAAAAAAGAATAGCTGTTATAAGGTTGTGGGGAGGGAATTAATGTAACATTCTCAAAGAAAAATGATGAAAGGTGCTAACTTACCAAATACCAAATATTATTTTAAGGCAAAGGTAATTTTTTTTTCTGTTTGCAGTCTCTTTTTTTAAATCCATGCATTATAATTATACATAATCATGGAATTTGTTGTTACCTGTTTGTATATGCACATAATACACAATATAATTTGGTCTGGTTTGTTCTTAGCACCCCTCCTCCCCTTCCCTTTCTCTGTCCCTCTGGTCTGCTTCCTCTATTCTGCTGTTCTCCCTTCTGTTTTTAAGGGATTCCACAGCACAACATTTTTTAGGAAAAGACAGTCTCTTAAGTTAACTGTCCTGGGACAGTTAATTATTCCATATGAGGAAAAGTTCAGTGGATTTCTATTCCACATATGCAATAATATCATCCATAGGTGGAATGTAGAATTAAATATGAAAGGAAACATTAAAAGGTATTTTACTAAGTAATGCAGAATACATTATGACCTCAGGGTAAAATATGCTTATAAATTTATAAAGTTGAATCAACTTCATTAAAATGATAAACTTTTATTCAAAAAACAGTGAAAATCCAGCAACCATGTGGGAGAAGATATTTCTCACACACAACCATTGTAGAATTCATAGAATATAAAGAACTACTTAAAGAAGAAAATGTCAAACATTTAAATATGAACAAAAGATTTGAACATGCTATTTCATAAAATAAGAATTCTATCAATACACAATTTTAAAAAGTGGCCACCTTATTGGTGACTTGCAAATTAAGACAATAAAGTACTGTTTTATAACCACCAGACTGGAAATTTTTTTAAAATAAATTAATATCAAGTTTGGTTGGATGTAGGATAATGGGAATGCCTATGCAGTTAAGCTGTGGGAGAGTAACTAGCATAAGCACATTGGCAAATTGTTTGGCATTTTCTAGTAAAATTGAAGATAGCTGTGCTATAATTTAGGGCTATGCTTTTAGAAAGATTATCTATAAAATATCCTAGAACATTGTGTGATTTGGCTCATCAGTGTCCAGAGGTAGCACTATTATGATAACTACAAACTAGACATAATCCTATAGTCTATCCATAATAAAATTGATAAATAATTATATATATTAATGTTACAATTCTGATTCACAATGTATACAAAGCATGCAGCAAATATGGATGAATTCAATTTATATAAGTTAAAAAACAAATGACAATAAATTTAATGGAGTTAGGGATAAACAAATATAAAATTAAGATATAAAAATCAAGTTGAGTGGGTTACAAATTAGATTATGGTTACTAACCTCTTTTAAAATGAAGGGGTTTGCAGTTAAGGCCTTTGGAACGCAGACAGTGTTCTGTTCATCTGTTTAGAATTATATATGATAACCTTATTTATTACATTGTGCATTTAAGGTGTTGGGGTTGGTACTGGAGGTTTAATCCAGGGGTGCTTTACCACTGAGCTATATCCCCAGCCCTCTTCATTTTTTCTTTTGAAACAGGGTCTCACTAAGTTGCTTAAAGCCTCTCTAAATTGCTGAGGCTGGCCTCAAACTTTTGATCCTCCTGTTTTAGCCTCCCAAGTCACTGGGATTATAGGAGTGCACCACTGTGCCTGGCTGTACATTTCTTTACCTTTTCTTTTTTTTTTTTGGTACCAGGGATTGAACTCAGGAGCACTTGGCCACTGAGCCACATTCCCAGCCCTATTTTTTATTTAGAGACAGGGTCTCACTGAGTTGCTTAGCACCTTGCCTTTGTTGAGGCTGGCTTTGAACTCACAATCCTCCTGCCTCAGCTGAACTGAGGGATTATAGGTGTGTGCCACCATGCCCAGCTCATTTAAATCTTAAATAACTTTATGTTCTTGTAAACAGTTAATTATTCTAAAAGCTTAACATTTTCTAGATAAATATCGCTTAAGACTTTTGAAAGCATGACTTTTTATTTAAATAATTAATGTGATTCAAAATGAAATATTTGAAAATATGTAAGTCTTCCCCTCCTTGTTCTGCTACCCAACCCCTAGCACAGTAACTAGTGTTATTAAATATCTTTCTAGACAATTTGTATACATATATAAGTGAATTTGTGCCCACATTTTAACAACTATTATTAGCACACTATGTAAATTGTTCTCTTTCACACAGTTAATGGTACATCTTTTTTTAATATTTATTTTTTTAATTATAGTTAGACACAATAACTTTATTTATTTTTATGTGGTGCTGAGTATTGAATCCAGGGCCTCACACATGCTAGGTGTTTGTTCTACCTATGAACCACAACCCCTGCCCCAATGGTACATCTTTTGTAACAAATAAACAAACCTTTATGCTGCACAATGAATTTGTTCCAATTTCTATAACAAACTGAATGTAATTAAATCTAGTGTATAACTTCCATGGCAGTTACCAAGTAAACTATGGTTTCATGTATTGCTAGTTAAGTGACTCAAAGAGGGGAGATTTTTTAATACTTCCATAGCTATAATACTTACATAGCTATATATTCATTGTCAACATTGTTTCTTGCTTGCTTCAGAATTTAAGGATGATCTTTTTCCTGCTCATTTCAAGGAAAAAATAAAGTGGAAAATAATGAACTTTTGAATATTTTTTATGGAAAACTGAAAAAACATTTATACTTTGAGAAGTTTAGATATTTACTGTAAAAAATGAACAGCTTATATGCACTATCTGTTGTGGTTTGAATATGAAGTATCCTCAAGAAGCTCCTGTATTAATGTAGGTGTAACAAATTATTAGAGCTGTAACCTAGTCAGTAGGTTAATCCATTTGATGGATCAATAAATCTGAATGGATTACTGGGTGGTCATTGTAAGTAGCTGGGGTGTGGCTAAATTAAATGGATCACTGGGGTATATGCCTTGGGGATTATATATTTTGTTCTGGTTCCTTCTCTCCCCCTATCCCCGAGTCCTGAGAGATAAGCAGCTTTCCTTTGCTATGCCCTTCTGCTCTGATGTTCTGTCTCACCTGAGGCCCAGAGAAATGAAGTCTGCTGACCATGGATCAAGACCTCTGAAACTGTGAGCCTAAAATAAACTTTTCCTTCCCTGAGTTGTTCTTGTCAGGTAATTTGGTCTATGCAATTTTTCTTGGCTGGAATATTTAAATGCAAGAGCTCCTCCAAGACAAGAAGTCATATTCATTCCTATCCAAATCCCTTTCTCTTCTACGGAAATAAGTTTTTCCTTTAATTGTTCATAACTGTTATGGTGTATCCAAGTGATGAAAACATGGATGGCCTCTTGGTAACTAGGTGTCTTTGCCAACTTTTCAACACAAAACTTTGGAGACATATTACTTTTCATGAACTCTTCAAAATGCTCCTCAAAGTAAGCACGGGGTTCCAATAATAAAACACACTAGTCATTCTTACCTCATTGTCATTGTCTTTCATAAACTTACAAACAGGTTATCACCTTGCTATTGAAAAGGTTATTTGTATCATATTGGGAAGTGATATTTCTTTGCTATTCTTCCAAGTTCACCTCCTGCATGTCATACAACATAACCTCCAGTTCTTTATTTATCAAAGTACTCTAGCCACTGAAGTGAAATAGCTTCATTAAAACCATCAAGGAGGACTGGGGGCTGTAACTCAGTGGTAAGAGTGCTTGCCTAGCATGTGTGAGGTACTGGGTTCAATCCTCAGCATCACATAAAAATAAAGGTCTAAAAAAGATAGTTGCATAATTTAAAAAAAAAATCTTTAAAAAAACACGAATGAAAGCTCCAGTTTATTGTACTCCGCAAGACATTATTCTTTCATTAAACCATATTTTCATCTTTGTTCTTGTCAGACACCAGGATATTGGGTCCTTCCAATTTTAGGTCATGTGGAGTAATTTTGCCACAAATCTCCATGTCAACATTTTTAAGCAACATACTTCAGTGTTCTTATCTCTTATCCAGATAAGGGAATTATAAAATTCAGTATCAATATATTCTAAATTCTTAATGTTAAAGTTTTTTGTTTTTGTTTTACTTAGCACATAATTTTAGAATGCTAAAGAGAAACTGATAGGTGTAACTGTAGGTGTAACAAATTATTAGAGCTGTAACCTAGTCAGTAGGTTAATAAACTTGCTATGAAATAGTGCCATTTCATGAATGACCAATGAAATGGAAGTATAGATATGGTCTGTTAATGGTTGTTGGTGAATTTCTCTGTAGAAATAGTTGCTTTTGCTTATATACTCAAAATAGCAATACAGTGGGTTCAAAACCTCATGTGAAAGCAAGAAGACCAATTCTCTTGGTTAAGCCACTATAATAAAGTCCATCTTCTACTCTGAATATTATACATAATCTTCTCAAGTCATAAGGTTTTAATGGGTTGGATGGCATCTTCAAATAATATCTTCTAGGACACATTGTTCTATGATCAATGGGTACTGTGTTAGACTGGCACAAAAAATGAAAGTGATGAAGTGTCCACCTGAAATTTTGTTCAAAAGCAATTTGTGGGCTGACTTTACTTAACAGATGACTTCCCATTGTGATAATCTTTGAATGCTGTTCTTGGACAAAATTATTAACACCTTCCCAAGCGAACTTAATTTCTTAGTCTTCTATTAGGGTTTCCTTATCTGTAAGCCTTGAGATCTTGGGTCTTCCCATTGATTATTCTTGTTAGGATCCATTTTTTTCCCCCAAGTCTGGTGGCAAAAGTCATATGGGTCATTTTCTGCAGCTAACATTGAAGCTGAATAGAGGCACCATTGGTTGGACTGTTACATAGTTCTCTGAAGTTGTTTCCCCTGAGATTGACACTTTTCAGAATTTTGAATGGACCCTATGATGGACTGATGCCATGTTGTTGTTCTGGCTTATGATCCAGATGAATTCTCCCATGATCAATTCTTCTCTCTTAACCTGCAGGTAAAGTTTGTTGTTTCCCCCATGTGGTAGTTTGGGCATTATGATCCACATAATAGTTGTTTTTTTTTAAAATTTTGTTTAGTTGTAGATGGACACAATATATTTATTTATATGTGGTGTTGAGGATGGAACCCAGTGCCTCACACATACAAAGCAAGCTCTCTACCATTGAGCCACAACCCCAGCCCCCACATAATAGTTTTGTTTAATTAGTACTAGGGATTGAACTTGTAGTTGCTCTACTACTTAGCTACATCCTGAGCCCTTTTATAGTTTTTATTTATTTTTTTTGTTAAAATTTTGAGACAGGGTTTTGCTCAATTACCAATCTATCAAGCACAACTGTCAATTTACTGGTTTGTACTATGCCATTCTTGTTTTCCAAGGAAAGCTTTAATTGTTCTTTCACTCTTCACAGTTTTTTTTTTAAATCTTTATTTTATTTATTTATTTTTATGTGGTGCTGAGGATCGAACCCAGGGCCTTGAACATGCTAAGCGAGTACTCTACCACTGAGCCACATCCCCAGCCCCTCTTTGCAGTTTTCTGTTATGCATTAACAGACCTTGTTTTAAAAGCACTTGCTTTTAAAGTGTGATGGCTACAATTGAAATTCCAGTAGTCTGTAGGGTTACAGGTAGGGTTTGCTGTTCATCCCATTTTGAATTAGAACTAGTGGATGTTTTAAAATTACTGGTGTTTTAAAATTTCCTCCATCTATAACTATTTCTGTATATTAGAAAACCAGTTCTTTTTTTAATTATTTTGGCACTAGGATGGTTACCTATAACCGCAACCTTCCACTGTGGCTATTACTACTGTCAGACCATGGTGAAGCAGTGGCAGTATGCCAAAATTCATCTTAAACTATTATCAGAAGACATGCTTCTTTCTTTCAAGGAACTAAATGGTGAGGAGACAGCTCCTGCCCGAAGATGCCAGCAACCAGGCTGCCATGGCAGGAGGAGCACCTCCTAACAGTAGGGGGCATCCTGCTGCTGCAGGTGTACTGGCAGCAACCAGCTACAGCCACTAGGAACTGTATACTGCTTTACTGACACTACCCCAGTACCACCCTAGGCACCTGCCACACCCAGATGACTACTTTTGCCTATTTTAAAAGAGTTATTTTGTTGTTGAGTTCTTTATATATTCTCAATATTCAACCCTTATCAAACACGTGATCTGCAAATATTTTCTTCCCTTCTGTAGGCTGTCCTTATACTCTTGAGTAAATTGATGCTCAAAATTTAAAAAGATTCTGACAAACTCCAACTCATCTATTTTTTTCTTTTTTCCCCTATATAATTGGTGTTATATCAGACTCCATTGACAATATCAAGATAGTAAAGATTTACCCCCATTTTCTTGTAAAATATTTATAGTTTTAACTCTTTAATTTAGGTCATGGATTCATTTTTATTTTATGTGTGGTGTGTGGTAGGAATTCATTCCTTTGCTTTCTCATTGTGGACAGCCAATTGTCCTAGCACAATTTTTTTCTTCTCCAATGAATGGTCTTGATGCCCCTATCAAAATCAATTTGGGGCTTATTTCTTATGCCCTCAGTTCTATTTCATTGTTCTGTATCTACTCAGATGCCTGTAGTACACTGTTTTTTATTACTGTTGGTATGTTTTGAAACCTGGAAATATGAGACTTTCATTATGGTTTTTCTTTTTAAATGTTACATTTCTTTTTAGTTTTTATTGGATCTTTTAGTTATACATGACAGTAGAATCCATTTTGACATAATGATGAAAGCATGGAGTATATCTTGTTCTAATTCACTCCCCAGTACCTCTCCTTCCCTTTTGCCCCTGTCCCGTGCTCTCTTCCCTCTATTCTACTGATCTTTCTGCCACTTACCCATAGTTATTTTTTAAATTAATTTCTTGAGGATGTATACACAGTAATGATTCACCATGGCACATTCATATATGTACATAGGAATTTGTCAGATTCATTCCACTGGCTTTCCTTTCCCATTCCCACTCCCTACCCTTCATTCTCCTCTGTTCCACCGAATTTCTATTTTTTTTTTATCTCCCCACTCCTTATTGTGGATTAGCTTCTATAAAGCAGATAAAATATTTGAACTTTGGTTTTTTTTGTGTGTGTGTGGGGGGGGAACTGGCTTATTTCACTTAGCACAATAGTCTCCATATCCATTAATTTACCAGCAAATGTCATAAACACTTCATTGTGTATATATAATACTTTATTTTGTGTGTGTGTGTATACATATATAAACACTTCATTGTGTATTCAGTTCATCTGTTAAAGGGCATGTAAGTTGGTTCCACAGCTTAGATAGTAAGAATTATGCTGCTATAAACATTGATATACTGCATTACTATAGTATTCTGATTTTAAATTCATTAGATATATACCAGTAAAGATGGTGATTCCATTCCTCTTTTTTTTTTTTAAGGAATATCCATACTGCTTTCCAGAGTGGTTGCACCAATTTGTCATCTCACTAGTATATGAATGTACCTTTTCCCCCATATCTTCATCAACATTGTTACTTGTATTCTTCAAAATTGCTGTTCTGACTGGAGTAAGATGAAATCTCAGTGTTATTTTATTTGCATTCCTCTACTTGCTAGAGATGTTGAACGTTTTTTCCAAATAATTATCAACCTTTTGTATTTTTTTGAGAAGTGTCCATTTAGTTCCTTTGCCATTTATTGATTGGGTTCTTTATTTTTTTGTGTGTGTTTTGAGTTCTCTCTGCATCCTGGATATTACCATCCTACCTGGGGAGCAGGTGGCAAAGATTTTCTCCCATTCTCTCTTCACACTCCCTAGTTGTTTCCTTTGTTGTGAAGCTTTTTAATTTGATGCCATTCCATTTATTGATTTTGCTTCTTGTATTTTAGGAGTCTTAGGGAAATCAGTTCCTGAGCCAACATGGAGTGTTGGGCCTACATTTTCTTCTACCAGATGCAGGGTTTCTGGTCTAATTCCTAGGAATTTGATCTACTTTGAGTTGTTTTGTACATAGTGAGAGACGGGTTAAATTTTATTTTATTACATATGGATTTCAAGTTCCAGCATCATTGTCAAAAAGGCTGTCTTTTCTCTGGTTTTGCACGTTAGTATAAATGTATTTATGTGGATTTGTCTCCCTGTCTTCTATTCTATTCCATTGGTCTTCATTCCTGTTTGGTGCTGATATCATGCTGTTTTTGTCACTGTAACTCTGTAGTGTAATTTTTTGGTCTTGTAATGTGATGCCTCCTGCTTCACTTTTCTTGCTGAGGATTGTTTTGACTATTCTCGGTCTTATTTTCCCAAATGAATTTCATGACTTGCCTTTTCTATTTCCATGAAGAACACATTGGAATTTTGATGGGAGCTGCACTGAATCTGTATAGGGCTTTTGGTAGTACAGACATTGTAACAATATTAATCTGTCTATCCAAGAACATGGGAGAAATTTCTTCTAAGTTCTTCAATTTTTTTTCTTTAGAGTTCTATAGTTACTTCACCTCTTTTGTTAGACTTATTTCCAAGTATTTTATTATTTTTTGAAGCTATTGTGAATGGGAGAGTTTTCCTAATTTCTTTTTCATCAACCTTTACCTTTATCATTGGAGTATAGGAATGCAATTGATTAATGGGTGTTGATTTTGTGTCCTTCCTGCTCCTTTGCTGAATTTTAAGTTTTCTGATTTTTTTTTTGTCTTCTACATATAGGAGCATGTCATCAAAAACAGATAGTTTGAGCTCTTCTTTTTCTATTTGTATTACTTTAATTTTTCTTTTCTTGCCTAACTGTTCTGGCTATAGTTTCAAGAACTATGTTGAATAGGAGTGGGGAAAGTGGGCATCCCTGTCTTGTTCATATTTTTAGAGGAAATGCTTTTTCTCCTTTCAGAATATGTTGGCATTAGATTTGTCATATATTACCTTTAAATTATGGAGGTATCTGCCTTCTATCTCTGGTTTTCCTAATGTTTTAAACATGAATGGATGCTGTATTTTGTCAAATGCTTTTTCTACATTTATTGAGATAATTGTGTACTCCTTGTCTTTAAGTCTATTTATGTGGTGAGTCACATTTATTTATTTCCATATGTTGAACTAGCCTTGTATTCCTGGGGTGAAATCCACTGGTGGTATACTGTCTTTTTAATGTGTTTTTGTAGGCAGTTTGCAGTATCTTGAGAATTTTTACATATATGTTTATCAAGAATATTTGCTTAAGTTTTCTTTCCTTGATGTGTCTTTGTCTGGTTTTGGTAAGAGGGTGATACTGGCTTTATAGAATGTGTGGAAGAGCTCACTCCTTTTCTATTTCGTGACATGATTACAGGACTGATATTAGTTCTTCCTTAATAGTCATGGAAATTTGGCTGAGAATGCATCTGGTCTTGCATTTTTCTTCACTGGTAGGCTTTTGATGGCGTCTTCACTTTTGCTACTTGAAATGGATCTGTTTTAAGTTTTCTATTCCTTAGGTTAGGTCATATATCTCTAGGAATTTGTCCATGTCTTAAAAGATTTTCTAGGTTATTTAAGTATTAATTTTCAAACTAATTTCTGATCATCCTATGGATTCCAGTATCTGTGGTGATATATCCTTTTTCATCGTGGATTTTAATAATTTGAGGTTTTTCCCTCTTTCTTTTGGTTAATTTGTTGTTGTTTTTTGTGTGTGGGGGGGGCGGTTTTCATACATTCCCTGTATCATGTTAAGTTCATTTTAATGTTTGTGAGTATATCTGTTGGAAAAAGTCCCAGAAGCTTAAGTGCTAGGACAGAGTTTGTACACATTTTTTTTCTTATTTGTTTTTTTTTTTTGCCAAATTACATTGCCATCAATAATATATTAAAGTGCCTGTTTCCATATGTCTTTATAACACAGTAAATTTATTAAAGTTTTGAACTTTTAAAGAAAAGTTTAATAGTTGCAAAACATGTTGTTAAAGTATAGTTCAGTTGACATTAATCAGATTATCTTCCTATATAGAACTGTTGAAAAACTGTTTACTATTTGATTATATCCTCTATCCCTTTTTCTGCTGTGTAATTGTTAAATTTTTCTTATTCATTTGTTGAGGAGTGCTTTCATATAGCACAGGAAAATTATATTATTACTATGTACTTTTCTCATTTTTATTACTTTTCTTGTTTGTCTTTTGTCCTCAATGATTTTTCCTTATGCAAAAAAAATATGCCTTTATAAATTAAAAATAAATTTCCTAGAATTAAACTTCAGAAGTGGAAATTTCCCAGTACAGAGAAAAATTATACATGAATATTTCCCAAACCTTAAAAAAAATCAGTCTTCAGTTTGAACAGGCCCATTAATTGCTGAATTAATTATGAATTAAAATAAAAGCCCACATTTTTTCTCATGAAAGTTCTGAATAGAACATAAAATCTAAAAGCTGCTGAAGAGAAAACAAAGCTACCAACAGTAACAAAAACAACCACATGATCTCTAATGGGTAAGCATGGAACTGCCCTTGAAATCCTAACTGATTGAAGATGACAATACAACAGTTATCACCAAAACTGAAAAATTATACTGAACCTACAGATGGAATGAAACTATTATTTTTAATTGAAATAATTTCATAGAAAACCCAATCAAATAAAAAATTGTTAGAACACTATTCTGCCAAATAACCAGTTAAAAAGATAGCATAAAACAAGGTATGTTCCCAAAAGGAGATTGTCAGAACCATCAGAGAGTACATAAATCTTCCATGGAAACAAATTTAAAGCTTTTACTAGGTTATAAAATGTCTTAAATAGTAGGTGATGTTCAAGCTCTTGAATTAAGTTAACCTCAAAGTTTCAACTAGATATTTTGAAACTTCACTGGCTTAATTATAGACAAATGGACCCAGAATGAGATTTTCAGAATAATTATATCTCTCTCTCTCTTATATATATATATTTTCAATGTCTTCAATAATAAAACATATAAATAAAAAGTGGAGATAAAATACATTAGAATTATTGCCAGTGGAGATAAAAGGGAATATTAGGGGAATGAGGATTAACCATTGTGTGACTACATCACAATTAATTCATCTGCTCTTGGACACTGGGTTGTTGTTACTTTAAGGGCTATTATGAATAAAGCTGGTATTAATGTTCTTGTATACAACTTTGTGTCATTGTTTTTGAATAGTATAATTTTACATTACCATGAACAATACATGAGAGTCCCAGTTTTTCCTCATCTTTGCTAAAACACAGTATTATCAATTCTTTTAATTTTAGCCACTTGTATCATGTGAATGTTTACTTTGGGCTTAATGCCTTTTTTGTCTTTTTAATGTGAAAATTTAGAAAAATTTTTTAAATATAAGCATATAATGCTTTAATTTCCATTTTGTGTACTTTATCACCCCTAAAACTATGAAATGTTTTCCAGTTCAAAATATTTATGATTTCTTCACAATTTCTTCTTTAATCCTGAATTCAGAATTGTGTTTAATTTCCAAATATTTGGGGATTTTCCCAAACACCTATTGTTGATTTCTAATTTAATTGTTTTGTGATTCATAAAATCCTCTATGATTTCATTTCTTTTAGATTTGTTGAGATTAGTTTTATATAGCATATAGTCTATTTAGGTGAATGTCCCATGAAGAATATAGTCTGCTGTTTTGGTATAGTTTTCTGTGTTAATTAGGTTCACTTCGTTGGTAGTAATGACATGACTTTATTATATCCTTATTGATCTGGTACATCTATTCAGAACTCCTAAGAATGGACTTCTTTTTTCTTTTAGTTAAAGGAAGCTCATTTAGTTACCTGCAACCTGAACAGATGCTGTCTCATTCCTTTCTCTTTTTTTTTTTTTTTTTGGTGCTGGGTATCAAACTCAGGGCTTTGTGTATGCAAGGCAAGCACTCTACCAACTGAGCTGTATCCCAGCCCTTTCTTCCTGTCTTATGTCACTTTTCTATTTTTTTCTTTTGGAATAGGAGTATCTATTCTCTGAATGTCCCACTGTTAAATTTTGGAAGCACATAACTTGCTGCTTTCACAGGTTCACAGCTGGAGAGGAATTTGGATCAGGATAAACTGTAACTTGAATCTCACCCATTTTTTATTTTGATAATATTTAGATGAGACTTTTTCAATTGATGCTAAATGAGTTAAGATTTGGAGGAGTAGGCTGGGCGTAGTGATGCACATCTATATTCCCAGAGGTCACGAGACTGAGGCAGCAGGATTGTGAGTTCAAAGCCAGCCTCAGCAACTTAGTGAGGTCCCAGGAAACTCAGTAAGACCTTGTCTCTAAATAAAATGCAAAAAAGACCTAGGCACATGGGCTAGTGGTTAAGCGCCCCTTGGTTCAATCTCTAGTACCAAAAGAAAAAAAAAATATCCAGAGGACTGTTGGGATGGAATTATTTTTCACATGAAAGGAAAATGAATTGGGAGAGGGGGCAGGTGGAGAGCTCTTTACTGAATGTGTTTCCCCCAAATTCACATTTTTGGAAACCTAATCTTCAATAGGGTGATAGTATTTGAAGGTAGAACCTTTGGGAGGTCCTTAAATCATGAGAGTGACACCTCAGGAATGACATTAATACACTTTTAAAATGGGCTGCACTTTGCCCCCCCTTCTTCCATGTGACATGCCAGAGAGAATATAGCCATCTGGAAATGAAAAAGCAGACCTTCACCAGACAAAGGATTTGCCAAGACTGTGATCTAGGAATTTCCAGCTCTGTGAGAATAAAATTTATAAACCATCTACTTATAAATGTGTTTTTAAGGAAACACTTTTAAGCATGAAGTGAAAACACAGAGAAGGCAGCTAGAGTAAAAAAGGCATTATCTTGAAATGGTGGCAACAGTTAAGACCTGCCAAAGAAAAGAAAAAAGGCCAACATAGAATTTTATGACCGTGAAAATATCATTAAAAAGTGATAATGTATGTTTCTGAAAAATAAAAACAAAAAATTTGCTGATAGCAAATCCACAATAGCAAAAGTAATAAGTAAGTAGAGAATTGAAGGAAGTAGCTAAAAGCAGTGAAAAAGGATAAATACATAAAACATGTTGATGGTAAAAACAATAATGGTAACATATTATGGGGTTGTAAAGATGTGTACAATTAAAATGCCTAATGATGATAACACAAAAGCAAACAGGAGAGCAAATGAATTTCTAATGTCCCAATGTTTTCAGGGAAATGGTAAAAGGAATAATTTATATCCTACTGTGAAACTAATAGGTTAAGAATACATATTGTCATATCTAGGCAAACACTAAAAGAAAAGTGAATAGTGAATTCATAAATACAGGTTAACAGAGGAGGGAAATATATTTGTTTAATCCTAAAGAAAGCAAGATGTAAGAATCAATGAAATATAAAACATACAAACAATATAGAAAGTCAATGAGCCCCATTGTAGACCCTTTAACTTGATAAAACCCTACTGAAATTCCTGAAAAACCATCCATGTTTGACACTTAATAATACGTAAATGCAATTTACCACATTAATAGGTTAAGAGAGAAAAGCCATGTAGTCATTTTGAATGGTTCAGAAAAAGCACGATTAAATTCAATATTAATATATATATTTAGGGCTGGGGCTATAGCTCAGTGGCAGAGCGCTTGTCTAGCATGTGTGAGAAACTGGGTTTGATCCTCAGCACCACAATATAAATAAATGAATAAATAAAAGTATTGTGTTCATATACAACTACAAAAATATTAAGAATATATATTTATATATATATATATATATATTTTTTTTTTTGAAGTTCTTTTGGCCAGCCAGGAATATATTCTCATAAAGAACATTATCAAAGTTCTGTAGTCCACATCACTATTAATTTTGATAAATGAATATTCCTGTTATAATCAGAAGTAAAATATCTTCTTTGATAATTACTATTCATTAATGAACTGGCTAGCCCATCTGGTATGATTGGAATCCCCCAAATAATAAAAGTATTAGGATTGAATGAAAGATATTAAGCTGTTATATATAATATAACATGTTTTGATAACAGGAGACTAAAAGAAGTTATAAATATATTATTAGAATAAAGCGTAACACAGCTGTGGAATGTTTAATATTAAAAATCCATGGTATTTTGAAAACCATTTTGTAGTTGAAACAGTAAATACTGAAATTAGGAAAAAAACATTTTTAAGGCTTTTACAGAAGACAATTACAGAGTTTGAAAGAAAATAAATAGAACCTAAATGAGTGAAGATAAATGCAAATTGTGGATTCTTTTCTCTTTATGGAGATAAGATGGGAGAAAGGCCCATTTTCATGGACATTGCTTTTCATTTTGACAAGTAGAAAAAGGGTTGGTCACACCTTACCAGATTAATGGCTGGTTCTTCATTTGCTTCTCTCACTTATTCTATGTCATTTTAAAGCTTTCTCCCAGGTGACTTAAGCACAACTTTCTTTTGTTAGTTATTCAGATATTGTATTACAATTGTTAACTATCTAGCATGTAGTTTTGAAGCAAAATCTTCTCAATTATTTATTTCCTTATAGACTCTGCCTTCAAAAGAAACATTTTTAAACACTACACAAATGTCTTGCCTACAATCAACTTCAGCTTGGAGTAACTGTGAACATAATTCAAAATCTCAGATATTAAGAGAGCATGTTTCAGAGTTAGATTCTTCTTTCCATTCTGTTCTATCATTACCATCAGGTAAGCCTCCTTATAAACATTTTGTAAGTATCTCTGAATATTTCCTATGATAAAATCTAATCTAATAAATATGGGGAAAGATAAAATTTTATCCATTATTTAGTCATTAAAACTAAACAATTCTCATATAGGAATTTAATCTAGTCACATGAGGAGTTAATGTCCTGTGAAAATTGATAAATTCCATATAAACCAATTTACTTTGGGTCAATAACTAGCTTTTAATCTTCTTTGGTAATTTTTGAGCATTTTATTGGTAATATGGCTGTTGTTAAAATGTTTCTCAGTACTAATCTAATTTTTCTAATTTGCTATTTTAATGGAGTTTTCCCTATCATAACTTAATATTCATTACATAATATCATAACATAATATTCCTCCATTTATAACTTACATTGAATTTCTTCAAGTTGCATGAAAACTGTCCATCCACAGGTCTACTTTTGAACCTTGGGTAGATCTATAATCTATGATATATATACACATACATATATATATACACGTATATCTCTGTGTCCTTAAGGTGGTTTTAGATTTTCATTTCTTAAAATTTTTCTGGAACCTCCCTGGTTTTGTCTATATTGGATCTAAAGTAAATATTTCATGCCAAAAGGAAACATTTCTTACATTTGTTATCTCAGGTTCTTCTCTTTATTGGGGAATTTATCAACTGGGCTTTGTTTCCTTTTAAATTTGTGAAAATAACCATCTTTTAAGTTTTCAAAATCTGCTTAAAATCTGAAAACATTACTTTTTATAATTTGCTCTTTATACACATTTTCCCTGCCCTATATCCATATTAAAGTGGTATTTTAGCTATGCCATTCTTTAAAATAAGTTCCCAACAGGAATTATTTTAGTCCATCTTTGAGAAAACCTTCATAGTAGGAAGAAATATAACAATAGCAATGCAGCTAACATTTGGCATACACTGGGCCCTGTGTATATTACGCATATTACATTTTGTTGCTTTATTCTCACAACCCTGTGAGAATAGATACTACCATCCTTTTCATCTTACAGGTGAGAAAATTAAGCTTAAATATGCATCTATCATTATGCAGCTAGCAAATGATGGAACTAGTTCATCTGAGATAGTCATTCTCCAGAACCATGCTCCTAATCACTGCTCTTTACTCTTTTATTAGAAAGTTCATTTCTCTGTTGAAATAACTTTGAAAGCTAGTATAAGATATCCTTCGGGTCTATAAAAAATTCCAGACTAATATAAGATTACTTTCCTTACCAATTTACTAGTTAGGGTTATTCATTCGTCCCTGCACTCATAAATACAAATAAATCCATCAGGGAACTTTTATTCTAGTTAAAGACAACTGAAATGTAAAGTAGTACTAAGAAAGGTTCATAGGTAGAATCTAGGGATCTTCTCAGGTTAAATCATGTTTTCCCACAATTCAGTGGTAGAATAGGTGATATTCTCTTTCTAGATAGTTATGTTTAGGCAACTGGAAAGTACCAGAACCCTGAAATATGTAAGGAGCATTGTAAGTGGAAACATTTATATATTCTCATTTTTGTCATCTGTCGTTTGGGACAAATTCCATGACATTTGTGAATAATTGTTTTGTTGTTTTTGCATCTTTTTATATTTCAGGAAGAGATACACCTTCTCTTCATTTAAAATTCAGAAACTTCCTGGGTCTATCATAATTTATAACAAGTTTTCTTAAAAATGAAAGTTTTTCTTCTTTCAGTAGCAAAACTTTCATCAACTGCTTTATGAACTATTTTTTATTTGCTTCTCAGGAAAAAGTTTACAGTCTCTCTAAATAATAGAAACATGAATAGCTTTGAAAGATGGTTTTTACATTCTTTTACAATTTAATTTTAAAAATTAAACTTTAATACACATAAAGCACATCTTTTTTATTATTTGGCTCCTCTTTGTGAAAGTATAAAATGAATTTCTCTTAAGTCCCTGAAGGAAGACAGTTTATCAGTATGTTTTAATCTTTGTAAACATATGTTCATTCAATACTAGTAGACTAAGGGAATGTGAAGTTTGATGTTTTCATAAAAGGTTACATCTGAATTATAGCAATGTTCTCCCAAGTAACTAAAAACTATGATCTCTTTTGGAATCCTCATTATTTCAATTACCATTTATGGGGTTGAGAAGGAATTGATTCTGTCAGCCAGGTTTTGCTATAGATTTTCTTAAAGACATTTTGGGTGCATTTGTTTTCATTACCTATGAGCAATATTTATTAATACTAATAAATGCTATATTTCTTACCTACTATTTTAGGAAGTTCACAAATCTATCCCAATCAATAATTTCTAAAATATACCTTGAAAGGATTTTGCCACTTCTGATAGTTCTTATTTTTCAACTTTTGCATATTTTTCTAAATGCATGTGCTATTAACTAGTCATAAAGAGTGGTGTTCACTGAAAGTACTTTATTTTTCCAGATGTGCCTCTTCATTTTCATTTTGAAACATTATTTAAAAAGACTGAAATAAAAGGAGATCTTGCTGAAAATAAAACTGTGGGCGACTGTATCATGTCACCATCACCTGGTATGTCATATTTACAAATCTTGTACTTTCTATTCCTTTTTACCTCCTTATGCCTGTTATTTTTGCAGCCTAATAAAATTTAACAAAAGAATGAATGTAAATCCTTAATTTTTAATATTCACTTTTCACAAATCACACAAACAAAAAGAAAATACATAGCAGCTATATAGCATGTCTGGAGGTACCCTGGGTTTCATTCCCAGCACCAGAAAAGGAAGAAAAGGAAAAATACATAAGAATCATTGAACAAGAAATATGTGATAACTATTAAATGAAAATTATGAATTATTAATAATTTAAATAAAAATAGTTAACCAGCATTCCTATATGGTAAAACTAACAAGCATTTCAGTTCTCTTTATTACTTCCTGTTTAATGCAATGTAACCTGACATTCTACTTGATTTGATTAACTTAAAATAATCCCACAATTCACTGGGTAGAATAAGCAGCGCAAAGTATAAAAAGAATTGCTGGAAATTTTCAGAAAATCTCCACTGCAACCACATATAAAGGCATGCCAAAAAAAGCCTATAATAACTAATTAGCATAGATTTTATTTTGCTTATAATTATGAAAACAAATTCATAAGGCAGACAACATAGTTTGTATTTTATGTTCAGGATATCAATGGGAAAATGGAGAACCATTCAGTAAACAGTATATTTAGTAAAATATACTGTAAAATATACAGTAAATTAGTCTTTGATTAAATATTTTTTACACATTGTTTTCACTTGAATCAGAATAAATTTTAATTCATTTGAAGAATTTTTAATAAGATTAAAATCACATAAAAATTCTTAAATTATACTCAGAGCTGGGGTTGTGACTCAGTGTTATAGCGCGCTTGCCTAGCATTCGTGAGGCACTGGGGTTGATTCTCAGCACCACATACAAATAAATAAAATAAAGGTCCATCAACTATATATATATATATATAAAATAAATAAGTTATACTGAAATAATTATGAGTGCTCCAAAAGGGTGTGAAGGTTTTAGCTATGCTTGGAAGCAATTACAAGAAAGTCTGCAAAGTTAAAATCTTAAATTATCTGCAGATGAAATAATTATCTACCTCAAAAACTCAAGAGCCAAATGGATGCCAAATTCCAAAATAATGGAATTTTACTATTAAAATCAGCAGCTTTTATAAATACCAATAACTAGATAGAATATGTAAAGGAATAAAGTATTCTAAGCATGTGACAATGAAAATATACCTCTGACTAAACTTAAGAAGCTACATAAAGAAAAGGGTTAGAGGATTTTCCTATATGGAAATATCCCATTCTTACTGGAAGACAGTGCTATAAACTTAAGGTGTCAGTTTTCCCAAAATTAACTTATACACAGAATGTAATTCTAATCAGAACCACAGGGGTATTCTTTTTGAATAAAAGTTATTCTGAACTTTATCTCAGAAAATGTTGAAGAACAGCCAATAAAATTCTTTTAAAGGGGCTGGGGTGGTGGCTCGGTGGAAGAGTGCTCGCCTTGCATGCATGAAGCACTGGGTTCGATCCTCAGCACTACATAAAAATAAAATAGATTATGTCAACCTAAAACTGAAAAAATATTTTAAAAAGATTAAATGGAGAATGTGTCAGATATCACAATGTATGATAAAGTTCTAATCATTAAAATTTGTTGATATTAATGAAAGCCAGATCAAAGGAACTAAATAAAAAGTCTACAGACAGACCCAAAGGTTGAATGTATGATAAAAAGTGGTATTTTCCTATCAGTGTGAAAAGGGTGGCTCAGTTAATTGAATACTGACAAAAACAAATTCCTATGATGCATTCTTTGTATGGCAGCACTGGTTGAAGAACTTTGTATTAGTTAATTCTTTTAATCCATGGGGTAGGTGTTATTATCCTTAAATATCCTGTCCCAAATCACAGTTGAGTAGTGGCAGAGCTGAAACTCAAACCCAATCATTCTGGCTCAAAGTCCATGTTCTATTTAAACAACCAACTTTCACACATAATCTGTGGCATCAAATAACTCATTAAATGAGATTGATACCTCATACAGCAAATCAAGTTTAGATGAACAATGAAAATACATTTGAGATGGATTAAATGTTAAAAATGATGTCTGTTTCAACAATCAGAAGAAAAACTAGGTATGTTTAGTGATAACTGTAACAGTAATGAAAATGACAATAGCCAACATCTACTGAAAACTTCTGTCAAGTCACTGAATGTTTACTTTTTGTCCACGATATTGATACTACAGTAAAAACAGCACTCTCAGATAACAATAACTGACACAAGCCTTTTGAGAAGCACTGTGAGATGCATTAGAAGGTCTTTAAACTATATATATTTTTGTAAGTTGAGTGTGCGGGGGAAAAAAAGAAAAAATGTCCTTTTTACTTTTATACCTGCTCAAAATAAGTATTTACTGAACTTAAACTTCGTATTCTGAACAGTTATTCCAAGAATGTGGTCTAATCCTAAATATGAAACCTTTATCCACAAATATATTTATCTGAGCATTTTTTTGTGATAATGAAAAACCAGCAACAACTTGAAGACTGATACAGTAACCTGTATACTATAGTAGAATATGCAAACTTAAAAATATTTTAAAAGTTCATGTAAGGATGGAAATGTTACTAATCAAAAGAATATTTAAAATAAATAGATGAAAATATTTTACTTCCATATTTGGTACAATTATAACCATGCAAAAATGTTTATTCTTCCATCAACCAATTGTGATATGTGGGCCTTGTTGGGGTTCTGAACAAACCAGATCTATACAGACATACATTCATGCTCTTTTAAAACAACTTGAAAAATAAGAACACTGATGGAGATATTAATGAATTGTTAGTTCTGTCATATGTAATAATGCACAGTTTGTTAAGAGATTCATGCTGACATATTTGATGAAATTATAGCAAAGAAGTTATATATAGAGAGATGAAACAGGATTGGTAAAGCTATCATTTCTAAAGCTGAGTGAAGAGTACATGGGTATAATTCATTTTTCTAGTCTCGTTTTGTGTATGTTTAAAATTTTTCCACAATTAAAAGGGGGGAAAAACGCACCAAAGGCAAGGAACAATCGCCTACACTTAGAGAAAAAAGACTAAAGAAATACTGGAAAGTATAGGTTATGTTCAGGTACTTTTTCATGACATAATTCTACTTATTGGGAACTATACATTTTTCAAAAAGGAAAACAAATATGTGGATATTTCAAGAATTTCCATAATAGCAACAATTCCATGATGATGACAGTAGATAAAACATAACATTATACATTATCCTAACTAAATTATGATTATGCAAAATGAAAGTATATGATGTTAGAGATCATATGATTACAGTTCTTCTAAAGTTACTGTACTATTTATCTGACTGAAATAAGGCACTGTAAATATTAGGCACAGAATTAACAGTAAATGTATTGACTGTAATGACAACGTATCACATGTAATAAAAAAATTAGGGTAGAAATACACTTTTTGAATGCCTTGGTAATATTATACAAATCAATGAAGTATTCTTTTGTATATAAATCTTTCATTCCCTATACTCTCATTCCCTACCATTCTTACTCCAAATAATTAAGCATTAATTAGGCTTCATCCTATATATCTTTAATAAAGTAGCTGCTCATGAGTTTCTTTTACTATTAGTTATTTCTATAAAATTAGGTAAAATGAGTTCAACATTCTTTGAGCACCTCTTCTGTGCCAGGCAGATTATGATAAGAATAAAAGGTGAATCACAGGAGATCAAAGAAATTACACTGCATCAGGGGAAAGTAGACATGAATAACTATTATAGTATGTGTTCAATGCATATGGCAACAATATTCTATATATTAAAAAAAAAGGAGGGCAGAGGGCTTAGCTCAGTGATAGAGCACTTGCTTAGCACATGCAAGACCCTGGATTCAATCTCCAGTACCACAAGGGGGAAAAATAGTGGGAGAGTAGATAGCTTAGCACAAGCCAAGACAGAGTTAAAAGGGAATAAGATAAAGAAAGGCAGGAAGGAACTCCCAAGACAAACGGTGATGCCAAGTGCCATCTTGGAATCTAGAAGGATGAAGTGTTCCAAATCAATGCTTCTCAAAAGTTAATGTGCAAACATATTCCTCGAAGGATACTGTTAGAATGCAGCTTCTGCACTTTAACAAGATCCCAAATGTCTAATGTTGGCCAGACTGTGTAACAAGGCTTTAAATAATGGAAGCCAGCATGATCATAAAAACTTAAAACAGTGTGATGTTACAAATAGCTTAGTATTCCTGCAGAGAAAATTGTGTGAAGGTAAACAGACAGATTTTTGTTTTTACTATATGGCACTGCTAACTTCAGGCAATAAGGACATATGCACAAGTCAAAGTGCAGAGTTGAAAAGTAATACAATCAGTCTCATGAGGAAATATAACACAATCATTTCAAGGGGCTGTAGTTACCAGAATATTCAAGGATATGAAAGAAAAGCAGAACCATTTAAGACATGAGACTTTAAAGAGACTGAACACAATGAGCGACTGGAATTTTCTACAAAGAACAAGTTATTATAGGGATAATTGGTAAAATTGATTAAGGTATATACATTAGCTAGTGGTATTCATTTCTTGATTTTTGACAAATTTAGCTATATAAAATGATGTCTTTATCTTTGAGAAGTACACACTGATATATTAAGGGGTAAAGCAGCATCCGTGTCAGAAACAATGAGTTCTAAGAGGTAAAGCAAATTATGATAAAATGTTAACATTTGGGCAATCTGGGTAAAGGATATATGGAAACGCTGCACTAGTTCAGCTTTTTTTCTAAGTTTGACTATATCAAAATTAAATGTTATTAAAGTGGATAGAAGAGGAGAAACAATAGAACCCTAACCCACAATTAATCCAGAAACAGAGTTCAACCATTTTAACCCCTATTTCCTCCCATATGAACTAAGTTGTCAGTAAACTTATAAACTTGTTTCAAATCTTCCTATCTGCATTTCAACCACATTCAGACCAACATAATTTCTTATCTGTACTGCTGAAAGCAGCTCATTTTCATTTAGTTTCAATCACTTTAGACAGTGATCTTTTCAAAATGCAAATCTGAAATCCTCACCCGGGACTTTTAAGGGAATATTCTTCCCCTAAAGTGGTATTTACATAGGCTACTGGCTCCTGTTTCTTTGCAGGGTGGGGGGGGCGGTTGTATTGAACTCAGAGGCACTTGACCACTGAGCCACACCTCCAGTCCTATTTGTATTTGGGACAGGTTCTCACTGAGTTGCTTAGCAAGTCACTTTTTGCTGAGGCTGGCTTTGAACTCACTATCCTCCTGTCTCAGCCTCCCAAGCTGCTGGGATTACACATATGGTGCCACCACCAGGACGCCTGGCTTTTTCTTCACCATACTTCCTTAAATACCTGCTGCTATTCAGCTCCCAGATTTGTCTTGCTCCCTTGGACATTTGCCCAAGCTATTTTCCTTCTTTACCTTGCTGTCAGCTATTTCTGATAATATATGAAATCTCTTCATCTGTGAGTAAAAAGATAGCAAAAAGGTGAATTATCTTAGATTTGCTTAAAATACTCCACCAAAATGAAATTACAAGCTCCACAACTGAGCAACACTCCCAGCCCTCTAGTTACCCTTTTCTAATGAGTGTAGGATTAATGCTGTTTATTATTCTGTTTTTCTTTTTTGGATGGTGGAAAATCTTAAGAGGCCATCTTAAAATTCTGCCCACCATTTTTTCCCCCTGGACTGTCAGTGATTTACAATTAATTTGGGTATGGCAAATGGATTCCCCTTTCTTTGTGGTAATATTAACCCTTGTCTTGTAACTTTTAGGGTGTTCTCACCTATGATATCCTGTTTGGTTTTTATTTCCTGACAAGTGAGTTCTTTGAAATATTAGGGTTGATTCTAGAAACATTTTTACTATCATTTTAAATATTATCTCCCCACACATTTTCTCTCCTTTTAAACACTTTTTCTTCATATTCATCATTGTTCCTTTCAGTTGTAATTCCTTTTCAAGTCCCAATTTTTATTTTTGGCAGTGTCCATTGTTACTCAGCTCATTCAGTTCATATTTTGAGCAATTATATTTTACATTTCTGAGATCTCCCAAGAAGACTCTTCCTTATTTTTCCTTCACATTTGTTTTAAAGACCTGTTAATCTGTTTTCTGTGAATGTTCCAGTAATTATTTCCTGAGATGGTTTTTCCACTTGTAGATCTTGCTTTATGATGTTGGTATTTGAGACTTCAGTTTGTGAAATCATCTTTGAAACTGACATTCATTGTTAAAGGTTGTTTTTTCCACTGTTATTGATAAGGGTAGGTATTTACACCTTACATTACTTCAGATTTATGAATGAGTGGGACATTTAAAAGTAGGACTCTAGGGTATGGCTTCTTTCTCCAGCTGATTATCTTTCGGCCCAATGCTCTGGTTGTTACCTGTTGAGATAGGTAATCTCATTTGGTAGTTTGGCGGACATGGATATTGGCATGTATTGACAATTATCAGCTGGTACAGCTAATTGTCCTGCTGTTTTTCTCTCCTCCAGGTCTACAGCACCTTTCATATGGATCACATTTTTGTGGCAACACTTTCCTATGTGCTTCTGCCCTATAAATTCTGTTTTATTTAATAAGTTCGCCTTTCTGTTTACATTTGTGCCTATCTCCATGAACCTACATATACAAATTTTGTCTTATCATTTTTAGAATACTTTGCCATCAAGAAACTGTATGCCCTTTGCTTCAGAGTTTCAGAACTGTAACTAATGTCTACGTAAAGGGGCCAATTTTGTTATCAAATCAATACTGAAAATAGTTTCAGATAAATATTAGCTTCATCATTAGTACCATCTATTAAGCACCTATCATGCTAGATACTCATTCAATCTTCATAATCCTATAATCCCAAGATTTTATAGATGAGGATACTTAGGCACTAAGTGATTTAAAATTGTGCAGTTTTTTGTTTAAAGAAAAAAAGACTAGTGCTAGTCATTGTCTGAGATGAATAAAATCTAAAATCTGGCTTTTGAGGAATCCAAGACTGTTGTGACCCTGTTGAAACTTACTTGGTGGTCTTGAATTATTTCTGGATTTAAGGTAAGCAACTTCAGGATTCAGATCCTATTTAGCCCAAATTTGCAGATCTGAACTAATCCATACTAATTTGGAAGACTTTGGGAACAGATCACCTTCCCTTCTCATCCATCCCCTTCAAAATAACGAAGCAAATACAGGAAGTTGGCTATTTCCTGAGGTGGTTTTTAAGAAATCCCATTTCAGGTATTTTTAGCGTAAGGGGTATCCATCTTGGTACTTAAGCATCTACTAGTGGTTTTGAACTGATATTTTAAAATTCTGCATTGTTATAAGTACCAATTAACATGTCCATTATTTGTGTTAAACTAAAACTTCACATTTCCTTTCATTTGTTGTAGTACACAGTACTTCTCTGAATCAGTGGAGTAATGGATATTCACCTACATGTAAGCCTCAAATAAAGTCAGAGTCGTCTGCACAATTGTTTCAGGGAAGAAAGAAAAGACATTTGAGTGAAACAGCATTAGGTAGGTTAAAATGAGGATATGACCATTAGGGTTAAATACTGGAAAGAAAATCCGCTTTTCCACAAAGTTTATAATTGTCTCATAGGAGTTTATACTTCAGAATTATCACTTAATTAACTAAAATATTTATCATCCCATGAACATATTCAATATTCACAGTTAATTCAGATTTTGTAAACTGATTATTTACCCATTTTATGGCATTTTCCTTCCAGTGTTCCCTGACTAGTTCTCTTTCATCAGCTGCTGTATGGTTAGAATTTAGTCTCTAAGGTTTTTTTTGGTCTCAAACTAGTTCAATAACAGGTCTTTTACAGAAATTTATTACTACTTCTAAATAGTAATTTCTCAAGATTTTGAGAAAGTTGTAAAGATTCAACTAAGGCACTCAACCACCTTATTCAGGTCTCCTTAGAGTCTTTATAGTTCCAAGATAATCAAGATATATCACTTGAAGCTGGAACTCTTCCAATAATACAAAATTGATTTGTTGTGAAGATACAGGAGAAGACAATCATACCAGTCATTGTTAATGATAAAAAACAAAATTGACAAAATATGTTTTAATAAGAAAATGTCTACATGATTGGTGTTTGTTCATGTTCCAGGGAACATAACCCTATATTTTTGTTACATTCCCCAGATGTAACATCTCAATAATGTACTTAACAAATTATAAACTACTTACATCCAAGATGTACTTAACACATTAAATCCATTGTGTATAGTTACAGTTATCTCCAGTATCTTTAGAAATTTTACCAAAATAGACAAGTCACTACTTGATAGTTACTACCTAATCAAGTACATTTTGGCATAAAATGAACAAATTCCCACTCATTGAGAACTTTTGTTATTCTCTGTAGTGTCTCACTCTTAAGAACAACCAAGGATCATCAGGCTTTGGAAGAACTTTCATACATGCACACCAAAACACGGGAATTTTTCTTACCTCTTAATAAGATACAAATTGATACTTTAGATCTCATTTTGAGTTTAACAGATACTTAGGGATGTAAGAACAAATAAAAAGATATACTGCAAAGAAATTAAGACAACTCCAAAAGTAAAAGACATTTAGTCCAGTCTGTATAACAAGTCATATCATGAAAAATGAGCTATTCCAGATCACAAGAAAACTTGGAGAGTAATAACCAATTTTAATATGTGGTTCCATATTTGAAAAAACTAACCAGAGAGGATATATTTTAACGACTTGAGAATATAAATGTAGACTAGGTATTAGATTTTATATTATTTGGGAAATATCGTTGTATTTTTTAAAATTCACACTAGAATAAAATAGTATGTAAATGAATATATAAATTTCCTTATTAAGAATAAAAACAAAGGAACTTGAAAGATAATATGAATTAAAAATCAATTTCAAATCAATATCATTAGAGAAAAACTTTATCCATGAAACAAGAAAAGGAAGGTATAAAAAAGGAATACGAGAGGACAGTAACTTTAAGAAATTAGTACTTTAATTGTAAGAATTTTTCAAAATAGTATTTTTATAAGAGCAAGGAAATCTCTCACAGAAAAGACAGACATAAAAAAAATGAAAGGATAAGAAAATTCAGATCAGTCTTAACAATGTAGCCTCTGAGAGGAGTCACAGAAAAAAAGGAAGTGGGTCATGAGAGCAGATGGAGTATTAAGTAATACGAACGTGCTGGAGAGAAAATGCCAAGGTGCCAGAAAATGGAAATACCTGTATCAAGACCAAGTGAGGCTCTTCTTTATAATTCCCCTTTTGTTTATTTTCAAAACATGAATTTTTTTGATCCATTGATAAACTATCAATTCACCTCTCACTGACTGGAGAAATAATTCTACTAATACTGGTCATGTTTAATTTATGACATTATGAATGGTTCTTTCCTTGGCAGGAGAAAAAAATAGATTTGAAGAATTTGCTTTTCAACGCACAGAACCAGGATCCCATTGTAATTTCACTACCATCTCTAATGTCAATGTTATATCAAGAACACAGAATTCATCAGCACAAGTAGGTTTTTACTATACCGAACTCTTAAGACTGCTTTATATTATATTGTTATATTGTGTGCACGTAGATAACAATGAGACCCATATTTTGAATAATTATAATGCATCAATAAAGAAAAAATTAAAAACTCCATATTATCAAATTATTTTTAAAACTACTGTATAGATTTTTTAAATAAAACCAGCTGATTTAAAAATTTGGATATTTTGCTAATTTATATCAGCCTTACTGGCACATTTAGAACTATCTTATTAGGAAATAATAAATTTGATAAATAAAACTTTTTTCTTACGTGGAAAACAATTGTTAATCTTCAGTTACAGATTCTTTTCTGTGTTAAAAACTAAATTTTATCATGACCATTTCTATTCTTTAACATATGAAGCTACAAAGAACCTTGCTAATAATGTGGGTTCAGGACTTGTATTGTTCTTAATCTGCCTTGTTTTTTGGCACAAGGCCCAGTAGAAGAAAAGTTAAAAAAGTGGGAAGTGTTAGAAATGAACAATTTGAAACTCAGGGATCAGAAACATATAAATGAAGACTATAATAATAATTTTTACTAAACGTTTCACCAAAACATGTTTCATAACCTTTCCTAATAATAAGTATATATGTTTGTGCACATAAATATACAAATTACAAACCTGACAAAACAGTTTAGGCATACTTCCTTAACTGGTTTTCTTAACATTTTATAGTCACATTTGAGAACAATGAATTTACAAAAATTACACAGATGATTATTATGAAACTAATGAAAGAAATGTATCCCCAGAGGTTAACTAGGTATGTAAACCATTACCATAATTCTATTTTGCAGAGTACAGCACGAAGGAGGTTAAGAAGTGAGAGCTCTTATGATATAGATAACATTGTGATTCCCATGTCTTTAGTAGCCCCAGCTAAGTTAGAGAAACTCCAATATAAGGAAATTATCACTCCAAGGTATGTATCCCTACATTCTTTCCTCTTCCTTTAATAAACTTCAACTGAGTGAAATGGAAATCTTAACTGAGAGGAGAATGCTAGCCTACTTTCTGGCCTACTTGTATAGCCACAGAGGGAAAACGGTAAAAGAAAGCTTTACATTACTCATGGTGAAGAAAAACTGCCAGAGTATCACAACTTTACTTCTTAGTTTTTATTAAGAACTGAGAATTTCTAGATTGATTTACTTCAGCATTCTAATCATTTTTTTTCATTCATTTGTATTTTGGTTCCTATTACGTACAATGGCACTAAAAGGCACTTTACTGATAGAAAAACTATAGCAACAAATTTGCCTTAAGAAAAGAGATGTACACAAGTTTGCTAAGAGTTCAAAGAAAGCAACTACCTTTGTAATAGTGTATTCACAACATGAGACAGTAATATCTGTCACAACAAAACTAAAATTTTGATTTGGCCAAGTTAACAATAAACACTTAAAAGATGCATGGGAAGGTCTGAGAAGACGTACAGGGAGTTATGGTATTTACAACAGGGAGATTATAACAAAGGTAGACTGGCAAATGTATAAGGCTTAGCCAGATAGGTTTTGCATAGATTGATAAAGGCAGGTAAGCCTAGAAAAGAACCAGACTGTGGAGGTCCCTGAATACCATGTGCAGATCTGCTTCTATTGGCAGTCAGGTTAGCCCAATTTCTGGCAGTGATGAAAGCAGTTCCTAAAAGTATGAATATGGCACAGGAAGTAGACATAAAAAGACTAGAAATCAAAACATGAGCCAGGTGATAACCAATTAAGGCCTACCCATCTGTAGTTTAATTTCAGTTTATCTTAATTACTTTGAGGTATTAAGGCAAGTCTAGTATTCTAAGAGGTATTATGAGAATTCATATTTTAAAAGCCTGTTGAAATTTCCTACAAAAATTAGAAATATCATTTGTTCTGTGGCAACAATGTTTTTTCATTTGCAGTAGTGGGCTGGAACTAGCTGGTGGACCTGGCTATTAAATAATTCTGTAAGTCGGTTATACTATTAGTAGCTGAAAAGGGGCCCTAGGCATTTTTCTCATCAAAGAAATTGGCAGAAACGACAAATCAGTCTTTTTTCCCTTCTTCTCTTTGGTCAAGTTGTTTATCAGCATACCACTGACTTATTTTAAAATCAGTACACGTATGTAACATCCAACTATACAGAAGAGGTTTCACTCACTGTAAAGGCAAAAGTAAAGACTCATCTTCCCTGTTGTTTTTTCTCATAATACAAATATTCTCTTAAAAAAACAACAAAGTATTAAGATAGAACCACATGAATTATGGAAATCCCAAGGAAAGAAATCACAATGTGCTTAAAAGAATAAATAGCTACATAGAAAAATTGATAAAAGCTATTTGAAACTGGTTTATATCTTCAACAGCTGGAGGATGGTTGTTCTTCAGCCTTTGGATGAATATAACTTAGGTGAAGAAGAGGTAAGCTACCTTTCATTTAATGAGATAATTACACCTTTTATATTATGAAGCCTGTTTAACATTTAAGGAAATAAAGGAAAACATAAACCCTTGAACATCTGACTTTTTTTTCACTTACCAAGTTTTTCAAAAAGGTTATTAATTCTATAGAAAAATATTTCTGTGCAAATTTGACTTCAAAAAGATAATAATGTTTAAAGAAACAGAGGAAAAGTAAAATATGCTATTTATGAGTTGACATTGATATAGACATATTCCTCAACATTAATCTTCTTTTTTTTAATAAAAAGACAGTGTCAATATTCACTCCTACAATTCCATTTTCAATATATTAGAACCAATTTACTTTAAAAAAAAAAAATCTTTTATTTATTTATTTTGTATGTGGTACTAAGGATCCAACCCAGTGCCTCATACATGCGAGGCAAATGTTCAACCACTGAGCTACAACCCCAGCCCGAACCAATTTGCTTTTGAATTTGGAAAACTTTGGAATTTATTATGGTACATGTATCTTGTAATACCTAGCCTAAACAGTTCTTATAACATTAATCAAGTATTCGTAGTTCTGTAATCAAATGGGATAAACACTAAAAATCGCCTGATACCATTTCAGATCAGACTGGATTATATGAAAAATCTGTTTTTCAGATTTTTGGATTATGGAATTATAGGTAAGGGTTTATAGATCTTTATGGGTAAAATTACACTAGGACAAGTATAGGGAAAAATAATATATAACCAAACTAATATCAACGTGATGGTCTTTAAAAGCGGTATTTTATAGCAGATAATTGATTTCTATGAAATAATGGTATTTCTATGCCCTGTCATGTTTTTCAGCTACCCTACAACTTACCTTTAATGACCTTCCCTCTTGTAATGCATTCTATTTCAGAATGATCCTTGTCAAACCTAAATTCCTAAATATAACCAAATTGTCCAGGTTAGATTCCTAGATAAGGCAATAATTCTGACTTACAGTTTTACTTTTCTTTGACATTGACATTTCCTTAGAATAATGTGTGCTCCATAAAGAACAATCAATATAAATCCAACTGAATGAATAAAACTCTTAAGATTATTTCATGCAAGCTGTGGCTAATGGAAAGCACACCTATTTGCAATCTCAATAAATCTTCAAATGTGAACCAAGAGTAAAAAGATAAAAGTTTTGGACCCCCACCTTTTAGGAATTCGAAGCTAATCTCCTAACGTTCTCTTGACTGACACAAACTGCATTTTAGAGTCTGCTTGCTACTGTTCTCTAGATGAACCATTTGAAACCTGTTCAGAAAGTTTCCCATAAAAGCAAAATCTTTTTTTGCTAATTCCAGATAGAAGATCTTTCTGATGAAGTCTTCTCCCTAAGACACAAAAAATATGAAGAGAGAGAGCAAGCCAGGTGGTCACTATGGGAACAAAGCAAATGGCATAGAAGAAACAGTAGGCAAGTATTTTAAACTTAAAACTCAAAAACATGGAAACCATGTGGAATGAACAAAAATTCTGCATGAATTTTTGGGGGCCATTAAAAAAGAACACATAAGGATGTATCAGTGAGTTGTGTACAAGTATATGTACTGGTGTGTCACTTCATGTACTGCTGTATTAAAAATATATTGGGCTAAGTACATGAGGATAAGATGAGTTTCTGTATTTTACTCTATTTCTCAGGTTTTCTATCAGTAAGAGGAATAGATTTAACTAGCAAATAATATAAAAATTATCTCTATATTTAAAGTAGGTCATTTTAATCTATTCTAACAGTGGACCTAACACTGGGGGATAGAATTAGATAGTCCATTTTAACATAACTATTTCCAAATTAGCAAGATTTAAAAGAAAAATTCAAGAATAACTGTCTTATCTAACAGGCAAATAGTCTAAAATACTTTTAAAAAACACAGACTAACCTTTGGGGAAGGGAAAATAAATAATAAACATAATTAATAATTATGTATTTGAAAGAACCCCTAGTGTTTTATATTTACATTGATTATTTTTAATATATCCCAAACTCATAAAAACAAGATCATGTTAAATATAGCAGTCACTTCAGTGAAAGGGCATCTCTCATTTAATTAATACTATTAAAATACCTTTCTCAAGATATCCAGGCTTGCTATAAATCCGTGTTCAGAGTTCTCCTAATATAGATGACATTATGGAATTCTCATCCTTTCTCACATTCCAAAGGTATAACTTTCCAGAAATACAGAGGGAAAGATGAACTGAGACATTTCATGGATGACATTATAATAATCATAGAATACCCTGAGAACTCAAAGACTATAAGGATCAAGCAATTGCTGTTTCTTGTCTTTCGGAAAAAAAAAAAAAAAAAAAAGAAAGAAAACCAAGTAATAAAACCTGTTATTATAAGTTGGCTAAATATTTAATAAATATGTAAATATGATTTGCCTAAATATTTAAGCGTTTTAAATAGGAAAATAATAGCACCAGAAAGGTAACAGATGAATTTTTAAAATCTTTTGGGTGGCACTATGTAAAGCAAAGATACTGTGTTTAACTTAGTGATACCTTTGGCTCATAAAATGTTAAGATCTCAAGAAATTAATATTCTCTTGCTAGGGCTTACAGTAAAAATGTTGAAGGACAGGACTTTCTTTTGAAAGAATGCCCTAATGACTTCAGTAGCGGTCAGCAATGTGCTGCTGAAAGTCCTCCTGATCTTCCTTCAGAGCACCATGATCTCTATGCACATGGCTCACCCTTAAATGAAAATCAAGAAATCACAGTAAGTATGACTTTAATTGCCTCTTAACTTTTGTGTATGTAGAAATTGCTTATTGTAAATTGTTTCATCACTACATATTGAATTCAGCATAGTTCATTCTAGAATAATAAGAATCAGATCTGTATTGCAACACTGTAGTCCACCACTAACTATAATCCCTTTTTTTTCTCTTCTGTCATTAGCAACTTCCACCTACCTACTTGTTAGGTAATGCAGATGTTTTCATTACAAAATAAATATGACTAATGGAGAATAGCACCTGCCATAGTAAATGTTAACTGCTATTTCTCTTCCTCCTCTTACAGTTTTTACTTGTCTCCCCATAGATCCAGTTCCTACCTTAAGGGGAGTGCTTTCTAACACTGCATCCATTTGTGCACTTTCTTCATAAATAAATAGGTGTTGAAAAGGAAGAACCATATCTAGAATGGAGAGTGGAGACTATATAACTCAGGGGAAAAAAAGTCAGTAGGTATCTTAATAACAGTGGGATGGAAATGAAGATATTGGAGAAATAAATTAAACTTAAAAGCACTTTGAAAGGGGTTTTCCTAAAATCCTCTTTAGGCTGAAAATGAAGACCAGTCCCCTGTGACAGCCATTTCCTCTTGACGACAGAAGCAAAGTGAAACAATGCCCCAAAGTCATTACATTTTCAGTACATTCCACTTTGAGAGATATTTAGGTCGAAATTTGCACATTTGCTAAAAGAATAAGTTAGTATATATTTGACATTTACATGTTACTTGACACATGAACTTAAACAAATTATTTGAAACTTAACTGAAAATGTTTTCCCTTTTAGTCTTTGTGGTGGGAACGACGGTCTTTTCCACTGAAGGATGAAGATACAGCAGCTTTATTATGCCACGAGGATAAAAACAATCAGACTGAGGTGTCAAGCACAGCTTTCCATGCTGAAGTCCTCTGTACCAGCGCACCAGAGAATGGCCACCCCAAAAAACAGCTAGGTGGAACAGAAGAGTATAAAGCCTTTGGTCTAGGAATTACTAATGTTAAAAAAAATAGGTGACAGGCAACAGGTGAAGAAAATGATGTAACTGAAGGGAAGTCAGGAGGGGAAAAAAAATAGCCCTGTTCTGGATCTCCCATCCACCTCTGGTCATACTTCCAGAATAACAGAATGTACTGCATGTATTTACCTTTCATGCTGTTTATGGGGAACAGGCAAGATTGTTTCTTTACCTTCTTGAACCACAGAAGTAGCTAGCTTTTCACCTATAGACAAATGCTAGGCATCTGTGTTTATCTTATAAATTACAAGCACCAAGATATTAACTGCTGCAATTTGATGTCAAATGACATTATTGGCTAATTTTTAACATCACAAACATACACACTCACCCTTACATTAAATGAGAGCTATTTTCTTTCCTATTCACATGGTAATTCACTAAAATTGCCTCAAAATATATTAATATACAAATATACATATAGAATGTGCGCGCACGCGCGGGGTTTTCAAATTACACTGGCAGTGACCCACTCCACTTTAAACTGCATGTACCAACTTGCCCTATGAAATGTAAGCTGCAATAAATATAAAGCACGTGTTTCCTCTGATTTAAAAAAAAAAAAAATTTTTTTTTAAAGTCTTGGCTATGGAGAGGGAGTTATTTTTGTTTTTTAACATGTTTAACAAAAAGAAGTTATTTATGGAAATTCTTATCCCAGATAATAAAATACTCAATTTATTTAAAATCAATGATATCTGTTGGACTGACAGCAGGCTACTTTCTGTTACTCCTAACAGAATTGAGACAAGCAAATTAGTTATATATGGGTGCACTTTAAAATTATACATCTTTGAAAACACCAACTTAAAATGTGCAATAAACAGGAAAATCCTTCATTATAAAATTTAAACAATGGTTTAATTCTAGTCTAGAAATACTGTTATATTTCTAACTAATTTGATCCTTCTTTGTCATAGCCTAGTCAAATGTCTATTCTGACTTGCATCCTAGATTTCGAATTAGAACTTCTCAGACGCCAATACTTCAATATTTGATACTGAGATTGCACATTTTGAGGCTATTCTACTATATTTTTTCCTATGTGAAATATGAGGACAATTTGTATGAGTCACTTGGTCATGTAAAATGGTTATTCAAGTTATAACACTCATCTAACTGAAATCCTGACTATTTGGCCTAGACTATGAAATTTGACACAAAGTTTTTGTTTAGGAATGGAAATTATACTGGTCCCTATAAAAGGGGATAAAATTCAAATTCAATACTGACAAAACTTCTTGTAGTTTCACTGTATTTATTCTTAAAGAGAAAAAAAAAAAAAGCCTGACATACAAGTTGTCCTGGCAAAAAAAATTCAAATCTTTGTCTTGTCTGATATTATAATCTTCTATGTAAGTTTTTTAATTAAAGTTATTTCTATATGCCTTGCGTTGTATGATTTGATTAAATACTACCTATTTATGGCACAAACTTCTCCTAAGGCAAAGTACAACTTTTACCTTGTATAGGAAAAAAGCCTAAGTAAGTTCTATTACATGGATAGATTATCAATATTCTTATTTTTTGAAACTCATTTCTCAGAACTCCCAGCAGCATCAAGAAATTTTATGATACTGATCCTATTATTTTGTGCCATAATTATTACACTGAGAATATTTAGAAGAATAAAGTAGCTGATACCTACTAATCTCTGTATAACTGGGAACAGTTATAAATACCGAGTTTATGGATTAACACTACCACATCATCTCTTGGCCTACTTGGTCTTTCTTAGAATAAAATATATATCCCTGGGGTAAAGATCTATAAACCCACATTATTATCAGTCATCTGAACTAATACAGTAAAGACTGACTGGAAATGAGACAATTAAGAAAAAGAAGCTTCTTTTACCTAATCTATTTCCCAAAGGTTCTTGGGGCAGGGTGTGGCAGGGGGATTGAACAGATCAGAAATACAACGTCATACTGGATCTTTCCATGATACTAGCCTATCACAGAGCTTTAATTTCATTTTTTAAACAGAACAAAATACCTGTCCTGCCATTTGTAGGAGTAACTCATAGGTTTAATAAGATTATACAAAAGTTACTTTATAACCATGTTCCCATAAACTTACATTGCTATCTACTATTTTGTGCTGAGCATCCTCTAAATTCTGAAAATAGTACTAGAAGCTTTCTATATATCAACAATTATCTCTTTTAATCTTCAACTCAACTCTGCTTGGTGGTTATTATAGTCAACATACAAATGAAATCAGAAGTGTGAAAAGGTTGGGTGATTTGCTGAGATCAAACAGCTAGAATGGCAGAGTCAGAATTCAACTCAATGAATACCCAAAGCTTTACTTTTTATCTATGGAGAGCTAATACAAAAGCATTATTTAATGTCCTTATGAATGCTGAATGAGGTTAAGAAAACCAGGAATAGGAAAGAATCACAAAGAAAACATCTCAATAAAAATCTATGCTTGCATTTTAGAACCCCTGGGTTTCATTAAGACATTGCCTTTACAGTTTTTGATTAATGAAATCTAAGGTGATAAGTGAAAAATAAATGTTCAGATCCAAGACCACAGTATGCCATCCTGCCTAAGCTTGTATTTTTTAGCTCCACACTACTCATATTATCAATCATATAAACAAATCACAAATGACGTGAAACAGGAAAAACAAAGGAAAAATGTAAGGGCTTCCTTTGCTTTTGGAAAACAGCTGGGAAACAATAGAATGTTATTTTTAAAAATATGGAAAAAAATTTTTCATAGTAGCTAATGTCTATCCACCTTAGGCCTTATGATACATTTCTTTTTTGTAACCTTAAGACAACCCATATTTTCACTCTTTATAAAAATCAATTCTATTAGAAACAGTTTTTTAACCACACTAACCTTTAAATTGGATCACTAAAGAATGTTGTATACATCAATTTCTAACCTCTTAGAACATTCTGCACAATAGATTTTAATCACTGGAATGAATAATTGCTCAGAAAAGCAGCACTGCCTCAACCTTGTATGATTTGGTAGTCAATATTCCTGTTTTCCAGTAAAAAGAAGGTTTCATGAACACAAACTCTGGATTCCTTATGATTTCATCGATCAAGAGACCGTTTTTGAGCAGCTTCTGAGCAAACATTTCTTAGTAAGTTGATCACAGATCTGGGGTCTTCACTCCTCATAATGGCACTGCCAGACACAATCATGTTAGCTCCTGCCTGGAAGAAGTAAACACTTAGGTTATGCCTTAAATGAAGAAGCAGAAGAACCTACAACAGAATTCTCCATTGCCTACCCCAGCACTTGGTCCAAAATCCACTTTCAGATGAACTTCTAGTTCAATGATGTAAGAAGTTATGATATTCAAAAGAATGTAAAATTATTTTTTTAAATGTGAATGTAAATTTATTTTTAAATGTATCTTAAGAAATCACTGAACTTTTTTGTTAAATCAATTCTTAATAAGTTACACAATTGTCTTTGCTAATAGATAAAATTTTCAATCCTTTAATCTAAAATTCTATTAAGGCTTCTTCCTCAATATATACCAATGCCCCCAGAGATACTAGAAACAATCTTTGAATTATTTATATGAATTTTGGGAAATTCTGAAAGGACAATTACCATGAAAATGTTAAAATTATCCATATGACATCAGCAACACTGAATCTAAATGATTTCTCACTTTGTGTCAGAAATATTTCTACCCTAACATTCCAGAATGGTTTTAATAATCTAGAAAAGGTTTTCAAAATGATGGTTTGAGATGCAAAAGCAAAGAAATAAAAATACATTTTAAAAAACAAAGTACGGTGCCTCCAAATTTAGTTCTGAACTTCCCAGGATGTGACATGAGAACGAAAATTCAATGTGTTATGTAATTCCTTGCTAGAAAGGGGAGGAGGGGGAGAACTACAAGCTGAGGAACATTTCTCCAGTGTTACACTATCACTTTATGACAAAACATCACATCTCTATAACATTCCTCACAGAAATAAGTTTTATAGGGTCCCCACTTAGTATGTCTCTTCATTTGAGCAGGAATAGCATAACAGCAAACAGTTAATACAAAGCAATTCCACAAGGGTCAAAACTTGATAGGTATGTATCAAGCATTGGGGGAAAAACCAAACAAAATCTGCTACAGTGGCTACTGTAGGAGAATCTAGAAGTGTAGATACACAATACTACTGGATAAGAGTAGGCCTCACAAGCATTTACTACCTACAGTGCTACAGAAGGGATGCCATTCTCTCATGAAGGTGAGGCCCAACTAAGCAGGCTGGTTATCTAGATAAAACAAAACTAGAACACTTCACCTCTATGTAGAGGACCAAATGTGGACCAGGCCTAGATCTTTGTCAAAATGGTCCTAGTCTGTTTTAACAAGGAACAGATTACAAATATATCTAAGTTCTAAAAATTAACATAATAACTATGAAAATTAAATATCTCTATTTTTTCCCTTTTCTTTCCCTGTCTTAGAAAAATTTCTTAGTCCTAAGAACTTAATGGTCTTCCAAAGGGCTAGTATTCAATATATTCTTTTCTACAAAGAACTTTCTTTAGCATTACTGATATAACCAAACTTTACTTTATTTAACAATTCGTCACTTTGAAAATTCACTTATTGGTCTTTAGTTTCTTAATTCTACATTTAAACAAACAAAAAGAAAGAGAAAAATACTTTCCTAAGGAACAAAGTCAACTTAGGAAATGTAGGGGAAATCTCTTTGGCCCATAAGACAGTGTCTTACAAATTTTATCTGACAAGAAATTGGTCTAGTAACAGTCAAGGAGCAGTCTCACCTCTGCACATTTATGGACAGTGTCAGGACCTACTCCACCATCGACCTCTATATCCAAAGATGGGAACTGGGTCCTCAACCAATGAACCTAGATATACATGAAGAAATAAGTGACTCCTAAAGTGGATATGGGGGGAAAACCAAACAAAATCAAATAGTTATACTAGCCATTATAACTCCAAATCTCCAAATAACTGTATCAAAACATACTGGGCACACTTGTTCTTTAATGTACTGAAACAAATTAAGCTTTATCAGAGTGGGTTTTGTTCTATTTACCAAATGGCATTCAATTTGCCATGTTTTTATAGACATGTAAACAAGATAAAGACAAACCCTCTATATTCAAAGAAAACTTTCAAGGGATCTAAAGGTTAGAGGACAGCTTTGAAAGAAAACTTCACTATAGGGATACATCAGCTCTGATTTTAAAACTTAAATCTACTTCAGTATTTGTCATCCTGTATTACAACAATCTGGAGGCACCAACGTCTCTTTTCCCTGTGATAGGATGACTTAATAGACAAGTCTTTCAATATATGTTTAGTGAAAGAACACACACAATAAAATTCTCATCCCAGAATCAAATATTTTTTTTACCTTTGGCATCATATCTTCCATGAATTTCTGCCCTCCAAACCCAGGTTCCACTGTCATAACCAAGGCCATATCTATTTGATTAGCCCATGGTGCCAAATACTCAACTGTAGTTCCTGGTTTGATGGCAAGGCCAACCTGTAACAGAGAAAAAATTGCTACATCACACTAACAATTATTTTACTTATTATTGCATATTTACTTAATATGCATATTGGGCACAGTATAAATACCATTTTTTTAAAAAAAGAATAATAAATGGAATACATAGATTAATTCATTTGTGGCTGTCAAAAGTAAATGGTTCTACACAGCAGTAATTTTCATAAAACATTAGTGGCATATGTAAATCCTATCTGATAAACAAGTCTCATTCTTAAAATCCTACTTTACAGCTGAAGCAGGTGCTTACATCAAGTCTTCTTTACCTGCCACTGCTTGCTTTCCATCAAATCTGCCAAATCCTGAAAGGGAATAGTATAAAACATTACCATCAATAACTTCTTACCTTCATCCCATTTTCCCGGATGTCTTTAATCAAAGCCCCTGGGTTCTCAGTGGCCTCTAGATGAAAGGTGTATTGATTGGCTCCTGCTACAGCCATTGGCTTTACCCACTGTTCTGGCTTGGACACCATCATGTGCATGTCTAGAAAGAAAAGACACAGCTTTTAAATATTATTGGAAAGAAAATACCTGACTCATACAGTTGAAATCAGTCTGTAGTCTTTGCCATTTTGAATGTAAACTCTCCTGGCATGACAGAGACTAAACAGCTATACTTCAAGGTAGTTTCCCTTTATCCTGAAGACAGGTTTGGTCAAATTCATTTGCAGAAAAAAAAAAGAAAAAAATTCCAAAGCACATGCTGCTGTACATGAGTGCCACTCCAGAAACACAAACAAGTCACACTATCTGTGCAGCCTTGCTTTCTCTTAGAGAGCTAAATTTTGTGATTCCATTTATTCTTTCAACAAACTTAATAAACATTTCCTGCACCATTAACTATTCTAGGCCGTAGGAATGGCAGAAAACAGGGTATTAGTGGCTGTTTCTCTACTATCATGGTGATTACATTTTTTAGCAGCAGAGAAAACCAATAAAATAAGTAAAATATAAACAAAGTTGGCAGTTAAATAAAGAAAGTGTGTCTGGGATCAAGGTTGTCCAGGGATGAGAAGATGAAGTCAGAGAAAGGAATGCAGTGAGGAAATACAGCACAGAGCTGGGCAGGCCCTCAGGTTTTATTCGAAACAAGAAGTGAAAAATACCACAGGATTTTATGTTAAGCAACAAGGTCCAACCAAGGAGGCCAGATGGACATAACCCAGGTGAGGAAGGAAGATGGCGGCAATTGAGGATTCTGGGTGTGTTCTGAAGGTACAGGCAACAAAAGGTCACAATGGATTTACATGTAGTAGACAAAAGAAAAGTTGAGATGGTACCAAGGATTTGGGCGTGAGTAAATAACAGAACTGCTGTTAACTCAGTGGCAGAAGATTATGGGCCAGAACAGATTTAAAGTTGACCAGAAGTCTGATATTCAACCTCATTCTATAGCACGGTCATGGCCTTCTTAAGAGAACTAGCCTTAAAAAAAACAATGTGGCTTATGAGAAGGGGGGAGGCAGCTTAAAAGAGGCTGATCAAGAAACAAGCTTGTGAAGAATGACAGGTGGTAGTGAGGAGAGTTCTTTTATTTTGTTTGCTAGAGAAAGTACATTTCTAATATTTAAGTAAAAAATTCTAATATTCCAGAACTTAACTAAGAGTTAGTTCAAATAAAAGTTCAATAAAGCTCTGGAAAAAATGTTAGAAAAAGAGCACATGACTTAACTAATGAAGCCAAGATTAAATTAAAGTCTGCTATTTCTAAATGAGCAAAAGTAACTAAATTAGAACATATTTTAATAGGTAAAAATTTTTAAAAATGTATTCCTCTGTTGTGTCTTATTCTTTGCTATTACAAACAAGGAAAATTCAATCCAGCTTAAAATAACTAGTTTACTCATTCCTTAAATTACCAGACTGATTAGTCAACCTTACTGAATCTCTAGCACACAGTAACCATTAGCATCTCTCACTGGAGAATCTCCACAAGTTCAGGGAATCATAGTTCAGTGAATCTGCCTATAAAGAATATAAGACTGGCAGTATTCAAACTTTCAACCACCAGGCTTCCTTTGTATTCTTAAAAAATACTGAAGACTCCTAAAAACCTATGTTGATATGGGTTGGACTTTTTTCTTTCTTCTTTTAGTTGTAGTTGGGCACAATATCTTTATTCCATTCATTTAGTTTTATGCGGTGCTAAGGATCAAATCCAGGGCCCCGTGCGTACTAAGCGAGCGCTAGACCGCTAAGGGACAACTCCAGCCCAATATGGGCTAGATTTATAGATATGAAATGTATTAGAAATTCAAACTAATACATTTTAAAGTATCTACTTATTACTTTATTTAAAAAATTAATAAACTGAGTAGATACTCCTTATCCATGGCCTTACTTTCTGCAGCTTCATTTCTGAGGTTTTCTAGTTAACTGTAGTCTAAAACTTATTAAATAGAAACTTCTATAAGTAAACAATTCTCAAGTTTTAAAATCACATAACTCACACCATCCTGCTCTGTGAATCATTTCTCTGTCCAGTGTATCCACACTGCACACACTATATGCCCATTATTAGGCACTTAGTAACTGTCTTGGTGATGATTTGTACAGTATCACAGTGCCTGTGCTCAAGTAACCCATATTTTATTTAATGGACCAAAGTGCAAGAGTAGTGATACCAGCAATTCAAATATGCCAAAGAAAAGCCACAAAGTGCTTCCTTTAAATATCATCTCACATTATCCAAGAAGAGTAAATACAATAAGATATTTTGAAAGAGACCACAGTAACATAACTTTTATTATAGTATAAATGCTACAACTGTTAGATAGGTGAGGTGTAGTAAATCCATTTTCAACTTAAGATACTTTTACCTTTACAACACCCTGAGTGACACATAGCCCTATTGTAAATAAGGAGCATCTGCACTTGGAAACTGTCAAGCTCAGAGGAGTAAGAAACAAGTTTTCTAATATTCTAATTTTCTATCCAAGCTCTATCAGTGGCTATAAAACTGACAAGGTATTTTTTTAAGGACAAGTTCACCTTATGAATTTTAAAGAAAATATCATAATATTCATGAAAAATGCACCTAGTTCAGATCATAACTCAAACTATGGCAGAAGTGGTTTTCCTTAAGAAAACCATCATAATTGAGTATGCAACCACTACTTTATATGTATTTCCTATTCTGCCACACAAAAAGACATGTGCTCAGGGGTAAAAGTTATTAAAATCAATAATCTGTACTGTCTCACCAAGGATACTTATTGAAAACACACAGCAAAGAAGCATGAAGTTACTACTGGTATAATTCAATACCCCTCCACTGATTTGGGTTAAGCCACCAGCAAATTAAGTCACCATTGCTTTTGCACTATCAGTACAGAAAGTATCACATATTATGAAAATAGTTTTGATCTCACAGATAACCTGAAAAGATCTTAAGGATTTCCATGGGTCCCGATACCACACTTGGGAGTCCATTGATTCAGACAATAACAAGCACAGATTTCTAATCAATTCTTCTCAGCTGCTTATTTGTACTCAAAACTAAGCATGAACAGTTAAGAACTTAAGAAGTTGCACATACAACCTGTGATCTAGTTCCTAAAATACATTCATGTAACAATCACCCAATAGTCAAGATCCAAGAATTAAACAACAACAACAACAAAAAAATGCTTAATATAAAAAACAAAGATCACAAGACCTAAACATTAAGATGTACAGAGTTCATTCATCTTTATTTTAGACCAAACTCTATAGTGATTAATTAGCAAGCTTATCAGCAAACAGCTAAGAAGGAAAAACAGAGGGCATATGGTAGTAGCAAGAACTGGAAAGAGGAAAGTCAATAACAGGAGAATATATAGACAGTAACAACACATGACCCTAGGAACCCAAAAAAATGAAGAGAAAAGGAGAAAACAGTAAAAAAGTGTTTTTAAAATCCACACAAGAAAGCCAAAAGCAGAAAATTCTGGCTACCATAAAATGGGAGCAAATAATGCTATTTATTTTATCCACCTCTCATAGCAACAAAAATGATTTGAATTCATAAAAAAATGAGCATTTGTGGTACCATAAGTTGATTAAAAAAGTAATTTCAGAAAATTCAGAATCTTCAATTTGCATGAAATAAATGGCTTCTAGGCCATCTATGAGTCAACTGACTCATAAATTCAGTCAATTATACTGAGTCCTAATCATGTATCTATGCTTCTTTAGGAAAACCACAGTAAATGAAGTAGATTCAATCTCTGCCCTCATGGGCTCATAGTCTGGTTAAAGTAATCTCAGACCAGAAGAAGTTATAAGAAAATCAACATGGTAGTAAATGTATAAAGGTTAATTTACCACAGGTGCTAAGAAAGGCCTCTCTGACAAAATGACAAATGATCTGAGGCCCAAAGATGAGGCATTCAACCAAGTGAAGAGCTTTCTAAGCAGAGATTAGCAAATGCCAAGGCCCTGAGGCAGGAAAGAGTTTGGCTTGCTACTAAAGTCAGGCCAGTGAAGCCCCAACACAGGAAGAAGGGCTGGAGGGAAAGGGGGACAGGTACAGGATAAATTGGAAGCTAAAAAATCAATCATCCCCTTTTCTTTGATCTGAACAACATAATCCAACATCAGATGACATAACACTTACCAAAGAAAGGGTCCTGGCCTAGCTGCTTTCGGAGGCTTTCTACCACAGGGTGACCAAAGGTGATGTTGGGAACAAAATGCCTACAAGACAAACAAAATCTCATTCTGAAAATGTTTTCAATTCAGTTTTTATGTTTCTCTCAATATGAATTCTGATGGGGGTAGAAGGGACTGGCTGGGATTGCAATATTTTTAAATTTAATATCATCAACATGAAAATTAAACTAATAGTAACTGGACAACTTTGTTTTGCAAAGCAACAGCTCCTAGATATCTCAGAAATGTATAATGCCACATATATCTTCATAACAAATTAGAAGAATTTATAACCATAACAGGGAGAAATGGAAAAATGACTAAATAAAAAACCCAAAAGTTTATGACTTGCCCAAGTCACATACTAGTTCGCCCCAAGTTCAGGACACTGGCACATATTTCCTGAGTCATAGCTTTTCACAGAAATTTGTGGCTACTTCTAATGCAATTTCACTGGGCATTAAATGAAAATTTAAATTTTCCTGAAGATAACCAGTAAAAAAAATTGATGTTTTTTAATAATAACTACCTTTTAATGAGAGTTTACTACATGCCAGGCATTGTACCTTCATTTCATCTTCACAACAGCCTAACAAAATGGATACTACTATTATCCCCACTTGAAGAGAGCAGGATAAATAAAATCCTTCAGTCAATAATTTGTGGAGAAAGGATTTATACTAAGTGTCTGATATCAGACCCAAGGTACTTAACCTTTCACCTACTCCACTAACTACTATTATTCTACTTGCTCACTTAAACATTTAGCAAAATCTTCTACATGCAAGTAACCATGCTGGGTGCATAAAATATTGTGCTTTATAAAGAAGTACGCTAGAATTCCTCCATACCCTAAGAGAGTTCACATTTTCAGCTCCCTTTACCTCCATGTCAGCCCATATGATTAGTTCTTATCAATGACCCCTGAGTAGTGGTATAGGCTGAGCATCCCTAATCTGAAAATCCAAACTATTCCAAAACTGAGAACTTTTTGAGCATTGACTTGATGCCATAAATGGCAAATTCCACTCTTCACGTGAAAAGTTGCAATCAAAATGCAGGCAAACTAACAATACCATGTAAAATTACTTTCAGAAGTGTGTAAGATATACATAAAACATAAATGAATTTCATGTTTAGACTTGGGTCTCATTCCCAAAATAACTTCTTTTATTTACATGTAAATATGATAAGAAATCCAAGATATGGATAAGGGACTTTAGATAACGAATATTCAACATGTATTCCTTTCCTACTCTAATTTTACCTTTCTGATAACAAAGCCCTTTGGGCAGGAGAGCCTCAGAATGGAAGGAGAAGGACACACACTCAATGTTATATGAGTAAGAAATAAGATATAATGTTACATTAATGAAATCTGGGTTTTCAGAACATTGAACAGTAACAAGCAAGCAATACATGATTATAGGTAAACTGACAAAAGTTTTACACAACATTAAAAGAAGATCATAAGATTTAGAAATCAAGATTTGTAAAGATGAGAAAAGAAATGAAGAAAAGGTTTAAAATGAACCAAAGGAAGAATGAAGCAAGTTATGTTCAAAGAAGAGGTAAAAGGTGTTAATAAGTTAGGTATGAAAAACATAGGAGGTGGGTTAAATCACATTAAGGGAGTCAAATGCCAAGCTCAGCTTTTCAGACTTCATCCCACTGAAAATACAAAGTAAGATTTTTAAAGCAAGAATACTAAATAACATTTGAATAATAAAGCAGAAAGAGGATTGAGCAACAAATTTCAAAAAGAAAGATAAAAGGTGTTGTTAAGTGGCAAGAACAGTAATGAGAAGGTCAAGCAAAACTGACAGGATGTGTCAACTGATTAGATGCGAAGTGTTGGGGAGTAAAAGCAAAGAGAATAAAGGTTGACCAATGTAATTCTGCAATCTGTACACTCAGAAAAATGAAAAATTATATCCCATCTGATTCAAATGTATGATATGTCAAGATCATTGTACTGTCATGTGTAACTAATTAAAACAAATAAAAATTAATTAATTAATTAATTAAAAGGTTGAGCTTTTAAGTTTAGATGACAGAAACAATGAGTGTTGATACAAAACAAACTTACATATATTCCAGGCACAAGTTCTAAACACTTCCCATATATTAAATCTTTAAAATCTCACAACAACCCTATGAGATAGGCACTACTATCTGTATTTTACAGACAAGCAAGAGGCCCAAAGTCACCCATTCAATGAGTGGCAAAGGTAGGAGTTCAACATAGGTTTACTTAAATTAATATGTTCATCTGTCCCTACAATGACAACTAAGGGGAGAATGGGGGAAGGTCAGGATTCAGGATGCACCTGAGGACAGATAAGGTGGATCAGGACAGATACTTTTCATTTACTGATATGTTGGCTCTAGTAGGCTGACTTCTAGTATTCAGACAATTACTCTAGCGTTTGCCTAAGAGCAATTACTGTCAGGATTATAGATAGATGAGGTGCTTAGGTTACTTAAACCAAAAATAAAGACCATATAAAAAGGCAGCAAATCTACTAAATATTTTGCAATGCTGGAATTAAAAGATTTTGATTCCCTAGTGTTCTCTGATTTTGCTATGTGGCCTTAAAGGTAATTTTGTTGTCTGAGCCTTAGACTTCATGTATCATGAAAATATGATAACATCATGAAAAAGTTCAACTCAATACATATTTACTAGCAAACACAAGCATAACAACTATAACGACTGATCACCAAATTATGTGACCAATTTGTGCTTCTGAAGATCAGTTTAATACACTGGGTTCACTAAGTATCCTGGAAGAATAAAATACACTTAATAGACTCAGAAAATATGAAAGGCTTGTGTCTAAGCCCTAACAAAACAAGACTACAAATTCAAGCCTGAAGTCAGAATGTCCTGAATTTGCCTAGGTAACCACACAGAAGCATCTGATACAAATAATTTACAGCCTTTACTTCAAGCTTACTGACTCCAAAGGGGACCCAAGAATCTGAATTTCTTAAATACCCCAAGAGTTCTTATCAGACCAGCATGGAAAAGACTAAATTATTTCACTCTCACAAACAGATATTTCATGAGAAAGTCTGATTTATTATTATCTCATTATGCCTTTTTTTCCCCTTGAAAGTAGTTTCTGAATTAGTCTATAAAAAATAAAATGTAATAAAAAAGTATTTCTTCTTCCCAGAGACTTACTGGAATTAAACTATAACTGTAGTACAGAAATAAAATTATTTTCTCTCTCGTCATCTTTAGCTTTACTTACAAATTCTGTAATAAATTCTATTTCAGAAAAACAAGTTGTAGGTGGACTAAGGTTGATATAAAATGTACCCAAACCAATACCAGAAAACAAATTTCCTGTTAATCAGGAGTCACAAGCCAATGGGAGTTGGCAGATAACATCAAGGAGCAAAACAGAGCAGATGAGGATGAGAAGCAATGAACACCTGGACCGACTAAAGGTATTTAGCTCTAGCCAACTGTGACCTTGCCAGAGTGCACCCAGGGCTGGCAAATCTTTGATTCCACCCTCCCAAGATTAATGTGAAATCTTCCAATTTCAAATTTTGTTAATAGCTTATTTGCTCTGTTCTCATGCTTAGGTTCAACACATTCCAGTCACTCTCCTGTCATGATGCATGTGCATTTTCCAAGGTATTTGTCTAGAGAATTAACCTGTTCTTTATTCCACACATAAGTATATAAGTGCCCCACCTTCCACAGTGATCTCCAAACTAGTGTCCAACTTTCTAGATCAAAATGTTTTAATCAGGAGAAAAACTGAGGGCCTGGGTGAGGGAGACTAGAAAACAAGCAAATACAAAGTGTGATGTTAGATGAGATTAAAAGGGCCAGGGAACAGAGAAACAGAGGGCTTACCTAGCACATGTGAGGCACTGGGTTCCATTCTCAGGGGAAGGAAGGGAGGGAGGAAGGGAGGGAGGGATAGAGGGAGGGAGGGGAAAGAAAAGGAAAGAAAGGGGCTATGTCCACCTACAACTAAAAAAATATTGGGGAAGAAAAAAAAGAGAGAGAAACAAAGGGAAACTAGGAAGGGAAGGTTCTCACTGGCCATCTGCAAAAAGGGAGTCTACAACCCCACTTTCATAACCCTGGCTTAGGAGACACTGGAGCACATGGTTTATGGGCACTGGCTGAACCTCCCTAAACAAATTTTCTCCACTATAAAAGACATACAACAGTTCTTACTTTTAAAGGTGTGTGAAGGTTAAAAGGAAAACTCTGCAAACTATATGCAGGTTTTATTTTTTCCAAACCAGTTTCCTGGCAAAAGAGTGTCAATATAAAACAAAATACTTAATCTTATTTAATATACTCAGGGTCTGCCACAAAGAGAGGAGTGATTCCTTAGAGATTTCTCCTATTATGATTTAACCACTCATTTATTTATCAATGATAATTAAATTTGTGATGGTGTTTACTGCAGAGAATACCTAGATGAGCAAGAGAGAGGGTAGACCCTGTTTCCAGGAAGCTTTTTCAGTGTAAGAAGAAAGGCAAAAAGTAACAAAAAAATAAGAGTATAAATTATGAATTACTCTTTGAGGACAGAGAATGTCTTAAATCATCTGTCAGCCTAGGACTCATAAAAAGCATTTAATTGTTGAGAGAACACCAACTATTACATTGCTTCTAAGGCTGGCGCCACCATTTTCTAGTAACAAGACGTAACTCAGTGTCTTATTCCTCCCTATCAAAATGCTGGTGATACAATGGAGTATTACTCAGCCACAAAGAAGAATGAAATTATGGCATGTGCAAGCAAATGAATGGAAGATGGAGACTATCATACTAAGTAAAATAAGTCAGACCCAGAAAGTCAAAGGTTGCATGCTTTCTCTAATATGAGGAAACTATTCCAAAATAAAGAAAGAAAGAAAAGAAACAGGGGTGGGGGGGTTGACCTCTATCAAAATAGAAGAAAGATCAGTAGAGAAAAGGGATTGAGAGAGAGGGAGGGATGGGTTAAAAGAAAAACACTTGACTCAACTTTCCTATGTACACATATGAATATACCACAGTGAATCTCACCGTTATGTAAATTTAAAAAAAAATTTTTTTTAGTTGTAGGTGGACACAATACCTTTGTTTTGTTATTTATTTTTATGTGATGCTCAGGATCAAACCTAGTGCGTCGCATGTGCTAGGCCAGCGCTCTACCACTAAGCCACAACCCCAGCCCGTCATAATATTCTTGATTGGTGAACTGAAACAAATTATTTTCCTCATCCATTCACTTACCCATACATGGCTTATTTCAAACCAAATCGCTTTCTGTGTCACACTCACAGATATGCATGTAACCTGTTCCATCCTAAGACCCCTAGGTGTTCTCTTAGGATTAAAAATGTAATTAACATCTCTAAGGTACACAATCCAGTTAGTGTATTACCTGTGAGAGTTGAGGGCTTCCAAGCAAAGCTTTTAAAAGCATATACAGAATTACACATGATAGTAAACTAAAAATCAAGCTTTGAGAGAGGTAACACTTACAAACCTTCTTATACAATAAGCCTATCATTCTTAGTTATCTGAGGTCAAGGCATTGGCATCACCAGTTAGGAAAATTTGTAAGGTAAAATGTGAAAGAGAAACACCACATCCAACCACACAAAAGAAAGCACAAAACTCTACAAGTGACAGTGAAGTTAAAAAGAAACTGATTAATCATCTTTTGTAAATAACATCAATTTATAAATGTGAATGAGGGCATGTGGAGGTTTTCACCTATTTCAAATAAATTTCTTTTTCCTTTCTCTTTTCTTTTTGGTATTGGGGATTGAACCCAGTGGCACTTAATGACTGAACCACAGTCACAGCCCTTTTTATTTTTACATGGGGCTTTGCTAAGTTGCATAGGGCCTAGCTAAGTTGCTGAAGCTAGCTTTGATATTGCGATCCTTCTGCCTCAGCCTCCCCAGCCCTTGTGATCACAAGCGTGCAGCACTGCAGTGGCTGCAATAAAAATCTTCTATCCCAACACACCGTAATGAATTGCGTAACAGTGCAGACCAGAGAGCTACAGATAATTCGGCAAAGGGAAGATAAAAGTTATTAAAATTCTGTCACAAACGTCTATGATCTTGAGGGCCTCTTACTGTTTTCTCTCCATTTCTTTCCTCATTCTGTAACCAACTTAAGAAACTTGTATTCTGATTCCAAATAATATGTTATAACTACAGTGCTTAAAATTTACTTACAAAAAACTGACCTCACTGCAGAGCAGGGTGCCTGAAGAAAAAATAGATAGGAAAATCAGAATTCGAATAATGATACAACAGTTACAGAGAATTTAATATGCGTCAGGCACTGTAAACTTATATTTGCTCATTTTGCCTTCCAAACATACCTAAGCATAGGTTCTGTACGTATTCCCATATTTTTCAAATAATGAAACTGAAGCTCAATGAGGTTAAGAGGCTTGTCCAAGGTAATCCGAGAAGTGACAGAACTTGGGCAATTTCCCTTCAGATGCCAAGCTCTTAATGATTACACAAATATGTCTCCCCAGCTTTGCCACTAACTAGCTATATGAGCTTGGGCAAGTCATGCCTATCCCCTTGGGCCTCAGTTTCTCTACTGTACACGAAAGGGCCTGGAGATTTAAGGTCGCTTCCGGGTCCTAAGACCACACGTTACGTGGGGGAGGGGAGGAGTTCAGGTTTGGGACTAGCCCGCAGCCCAGGATGCTGCGTCAGGTCAGTTCCAGCCAGGGCCTTCAAGCTTCCCACCCCATTCCCCACCTCAATACAGTGTTCAAAGTGAGGCGCCCCTCGGTCGTACAGGGACACCGTGCACCCAACAGGCATTCAATACAGGTGCGCCGTCCCGCCCCCGCGCGGCAAGCCCGACCCGAGCCCCGAGGAGTTACCCGTCCATTACATCCAGGTGCAGATAATCTGCCCCAGAGTCTAGCATCCGGAGGCACTCAGCCCCTAAATTGGCCAGGTCGCTGTTAAGGATGGACGGGCCAATCTTGCAGCCCGACGCCATGGTGCTAGTTCCGTAGTGCTAGTTACCCCACGAGTCCCCGGCTAGACGAAAGCGTCACCCCGATTGGGCGCGCAGCCGGGGCCCCGCCCCTTCCCCCGTGCAGTCTTCCGGACTCTGCCGGAAGCAGTGCCCTGCGGGAAGGAAGTCCCGCCTCCAGCCCAGGGGCGGGATCGGGGGCATAGGGGCGGGGCCTCATGGGAGTCCTTTTTCCTTCTCCCTCTCTTGACGCTCTTACCTTTCGCGGTACTCAGGAGTTTCTTGAACTTCCTCCGCTTTTCTTTTTCTATATTTTATTCTCCTCGGCTCTTGACCTTACTTCTCACTTTGTTTCTCCATTATTTGCTTATGCGTTCCTTTCCTCAGCAGCTCCTGTGTTTGCCCTTTAAAAACAATAACCACCTTTCCCCTTTTCTCATTCCTAGAACTTTTCTCACAAGTGGAGCAATTCTGGCTGTGCCAGGCTTTAGCAGGGTTACCCGGCAAGTCACCTCTCCCTGCCTTGGGTTTCTCATCTGTAAAGACAGTGCGCAGTGTTTAGAATTGTTGTGAGGATTAAATGAACAAGGCCAGGTGATGAGCCCAGCATGATGTCTGGTGCCCAGTACAAAATGATGTTATCATTAGTATCCACCTTTCCTGTCCCTCGCCCACCTTTGTTGTTGTTTTTCCCTCTCAGCAATACTCATTGACATAAGTGACACATTTGGTTACTGTTCAGACGCAATACAGAAATGAATAAGTGTCCTGCTGCCAAATGTGTGAAGATCCTGGGTCCTCAAAAGAGATGGAATTAAAACCACGTGGGGGAAAATGGATTTAGCAAGAGCAATTCTAGGGAGTAAGGAGAGAGCACTTCGTAATTTGTATTAAAGATATAACTGATGTGTTAACTGGGCCCCCATGGTTTTTATAGATTGTCAGAGGATAATCAGGTCTTTAACACCCCCACTAGGACATCTACCAGTCATTCCAGCAGGTCATAATCTGGGCAGTGAAGGCAAATTGGGGTACCTGACTCCAATGCTCTGGTTCTGCTTTGTTTGAAAGGATGGAAAGCTGGGGTAGAATAAAGCTGGAAGGGGTGGGAAAAGTGCCTAATTGGAAGGTAACCTCAGGCCAGACTGGAGGTTAAAGAGGGACAGCAAGACATTAACAAAGGCATACCCAGGGATCCAAAATGAACATTTTCCTGAATGAGCAAACGTTTTCTTCCTTATGGTGAGAAATAAAACTCAGGCATATTAAATGCTCTTAGATTTATTTTTATTATATGTGCATATTCAAACACAGAAGTCAATATCTTTCATAAATATCTTTCATAAACATTTCAGTATTTATTCATATGCATTTTTCCATGCTCTTTGGTCATTCAATATTCACAACAGATTTCATAGTCATCTGAGGGAAGTTGGCTGTGTAGTCAATCCTTTGTTTTTACCTATAAAATGGCTAATAAAGGACTTTCATCCTGTGGTCACAGTGACAATTAAAAAATATTATGGAGGTACATAGATCTGTAATCCTAAATGATCCTAAAACAATATAAGTAAATTTGTCTTAAGCTTTTCCAAACACAACCTGCCCTTGTTTTTATTCTCCTGAGTGTCAAATCAAAGTTTGCTTTTGAAATACTGCAGTTGAGACCCACTAAAGTAAATGAGGAAGTGGGATATTTTACTCACTGCAAGACTCAAGGCCATGGAATTGGAAGTGTGAGGTCACAGGGCAATAGCATGACTTGATGTGATAGCAGCAATTCCAGAGACTGTGCTCTATTAAAGTGTATAACTTGAGGAAGGATATTTAATTCATATTTTGGACTGCCATTCTATTCATTTTTGGCCCTTTCTTTCCTATAGTTCTCTACCTATGCTCTATTTTCTCAAAAACTCTCAGAGCTGGGCAGCAGAGTGGAGAAAGTTCTTTCTTAAAGGAACAGATGCTAAAGAAGAGATGTCATTCTGTCTAAGGTATTCTTGGAGGCTTGAAGTAGCAAACTAGCTACTCCCAATCTGTGCAACATACCCTAATCAGATCACCAGTACTGCAGTCTCTACCCCCAGCAACACCATGTGCCCATTCATGCCTTTGACACTATAGTTCTGAGTATCTTGGGACATGCACCCAAGAACTAATTTCCTTTTCTGAAAAATCAAATAATTTATCTAATAGAATTATAGAAAGCAGCAAATACTGAAAAATTAAAGTAAAATGATTACTATAGAAAATTCAGTATCCAGGATTTGAACCGGTTAAATTGAATCTGCATATTATGTATCTATACCCACTGTTATAGATAATACATGTTTATTCCAGGGTCTCTCAAATCTTATTTTCTGAATAAGCAACATTTTTGTTGTGCCCAAGTTTTTATACATGGGAAGTGGGTGCCTATATTTTTTTTCCTCTGAATAAGACAAATATCAGTAAGTATCATAGCTTAAGAAATGATCTATTATTACCATACTGTATTTATCATATGTAATAATTAACTTTTAATCAAGTAGTCAATAATATTTTGAACAATACAAAAGATTGTCAATTACCTTGAACTTTTTTTCTTACCTTCCCCGACTGTTGTTTTTAAAAAATAGTTATTCCTTCAAACTCCAGGTGACAGTATTCCTGAGAATACTTCTCATGAGGGTCTTATGCACATACATATAGATACTTTAGCCATTACACTTAAAACATTCAACACATTACATTCAACACATTTAAGGACACCTCCAATGGAACAGACGCACACATCGTCAAAAACCTCAGTAGTCCCAGTATGAAAACATTCCCACGCTGTAAGCCCCTGTTTCCCAGAATGGGAGGGTTTTTTCTTTCTTTTTTTGCAAGGTATGACATGATTTAGCTTATTGAAAAAGTTTCTAAGAGAATACACTTGAGTGAAAGAGTTGGACTAAAAGGCAGAAAGACCAGCAAAATCATGTTCAAAACAGCTCAATACATTTAAAATATATATATATGTAAATAAATAAAGATATTTAGGATGACCCCTTACTTTTTAAATATTTGATATACATAGAGAATTTGAGTCAAAAGTCAAGAAACTGGAACAAAGCACACACATATAGAAAGACTCACATAGCCCAGACAATTGTAATTACCAAACATAAGGCCTCTAATGCTAATTGAGCAGCATGATTTTTAGCAGGTAAAATATATCAGAATCAGAAAACCACTTATATGTCTACTTTTGCACTTGAGAATTAATTCAGCATTAAGTGTAAATAATGTGAAAATGTTATAAAACATAAAAGAGGCCATTTACCTCCTTGATTTTTCTGAATTTTGAGATTTTAAATTTATTCTTTTATCATTAACTCACAGATAGCTTTCATTCTCCTAATAAATGGGACCATAACCCCAAATTATATTTGAAACTGTAAATTATGATATAAACAGTGCCTATTTAATAAGCAAGTCTAACAGAAAAATAATTTTTCTTTATGACTAAGGTGGGTTTAGTAGGTTTCCTCTTTATATACATATACATTTCACAGTCAACAAAGTCAACATTTACATATATAGAATGTATTTTAAATCTCAGTGTAATAAAAGTTTATGTTAAACTTTTACTTCAGGACTAGAAAATACACACACTCACCCAATCATACCAATTTAGGTATGCATATGGATTTTTTTATGTGCAGTAGTTATGTAACAATTTTATAATGTAGACTGTTAAAATTACAAAAATCTATTTTGTATTCTTTGATGCCCAGCCCTTTAATAATCCACTAGATATTGGCCTCAAAGCTTTCCAAATTTCATACTTTATCTTAAAGTAACTGAACTTCAAGTTAAAAGCCTATTTGTAAAATGTACAAGCTGAGTGTACAAGCTGAGTGTCTATGAAGAAATGGCTAACTTTATATATTTTTCCTCATAAACATAGATGTCCCAAGGATCATAAGAGTATTTTTACTATTGAAAAAAAAAGTTATTTTACTGAACCAATTCTAACAACACTAACTTTAATGTATGAAAATATGCCCTGAAGGGCAGGCACAGGATACCACAGGGATGCCATAGGGGAAAGTAATCACATTTCCCAATAAATCCTAATCTTGGCATGGGTGTAGTCAGGGCTAGAAGTGGGAATACTACCTCTTTTGATCTATTATATTTACATGTAGATTTTAGAATTATATAGCTGTTTAGATTCTTAATTCAGAATAATAACTGATAATTTCCAAGTATTCTCTAATGTGATTATGAAATGGAATCATCTTATGGCATCAGCATTCTGATTTAAATGTGCACTGAAAATGACAGTTGAAAAATAAATTTTGAAAAGTCCACAGCTCTAAAAATAGTATTTTTTTCTTCTTCCAAATGTCGACATTGTTGACCAAAACAAAAATGGCTGTAGGCTTATTTGTTATTTATTCACCCCAAATTAATATTCTCTATATTGATTATTATCATGTAAATCACTACTTGTATAGCCACCTGATTTAATATTTTTGAAGCTATAAAAATAAACATTTGCATGAGATGTATAATGTGAGCAACCTCAAAAAATTGCATTCTTTTCTTAGAATATATTATTTGTTAATATTCCTGTGAAAGCAGTGCTCTAATAGTATAGACTTTTAACTGCTCAAGGCTTCTTGAATCACAAAGTACAGTGAAATGGCTCTTTCCCCTTATTCTTCCCTGGTTTTTCTGGTCTTTATACAACTAAATCCTTTTAGCCTTTGATTTTCAAGATGTTTATGAAACCTACATTATTAGGTATATTAGCAGCAAAATCTACTCAGATTTGTGCCGCTCATTGGATGTAAAGTGCTGTTTTATAATTATTCTTTTTAATTAAAAGCAAAAGTATTCAACTTTCAGCAGAGTGATCCTCTCCCTGTCTTCTCTATACCTTCAATACTAACAAGATACAGAACTAAACATGAGACTCATCTAGGACTACATCTGTCTCCCCCAACTCAGGAGTAAAAGTGAACTGGCTAGACAACAGGGGGTTCTCCATGCCATTTTCCTCGCTGATGTGAAGCACAGTGTCTCCATGCTGTAGGAGGCTGGATGTCTCAAGGCCTGTGAAGTCATCAGGGTCTGAAAGCTGAGGAGAGAGGGGGCTGTGTGCTGCAGCACCTTGTGCTTCTGTGTCCTCCTTCTTTTCTCCTTCTTCAGTGGGGAGGGGTTCACTCTATGATCAAAAGGATCATAACATTGTGAACAAATAGGATGGATGCCAGGGAAGAATATCAAAGTATGTCGTGCAGCTATAACTGGACAAGGAATCAGAAGGCTAGTCCTGGTTCTAGCCTTTGTTACTGGTAAGATCTTACATAGACCCCTTTAGTTTTCTAAGCTTCAGTTTTCTAACCTGTAAAATGAGCAGAATTTTTTGTCTTGCTTACCTTATTGACAGTGAAGATCAAATGAGATAATAAATGTTAAAATATTTTTATATACCTATACAAAGGTATATAGTAAGATTGCCCCTTAGTTTTCTTTAAATACCACATGAGAAGAATGTGATTCCTATAGGAATTTACTTTAAAAATCAAAAGAAGAAAAAAATGTCAAAATAAGAAAAATATCAAAACAATGAAGAGAAAGATCAAAAAAAGTTCCTTTCATCTTACAGGAAACAGAAGGCTCTCAATGTAAAGTCTTCATCTAAATTATTAATTTTATTTATTTTTTTCATTGACTATCCTTCAACTAGGTATCATACACCTGTTTTCAATGGTTATTTCAATTGCAAAATATTTTCTTTAGGTTTTTGTAATTAAGATTACAAAGACTTCTCTTGGTCTTTTATAGTTTGGATATGAGGTATCCCCCCCAAATCTCCTGTGTTTATGTGGAAATGTTTGGAGGTGAAATGATTAGGTTGTAAGACATATAACCTAATCAGCCCATCCTATTGTGAATAGATTGAGTGGTAACAATAGGTAGGTGGGGCATAGCTGCAGCAGGGGTCACTTGAGGTGTGCCCTGGAAGGGTTCATCTTCCCTGCAGCCCCATCCCCTCCCTGGCTGACATCAGGGGAACAGCTTCTCTGCTGCAATGTTCTGCTTTATCTTGGGCCCAAAGCAATGTACTCTGCTGACTATGGACTGAGACCTGTGATACTTTGAGCCAAAATAAACTTTTCTTCCTCTAAGTTGTTCTTGCCAGATCTTTTGGTCATGATGACACAAAACTAAGTAGATATATTCCTAGCTATATACTTTACATAGATTTTCTATTTCATGATGGCAATACCATGTTTGGATAAAATGTTACAGACCCAGATATATATGGAATAAATTTGCTTATCCAAATGGTTCCTAGAAATAAGAATGTAGTGAGCAGTCCTTGCCTATTTCTTCAGTGTCCTCACCTTGGGAGATAAGCTGTGGAGATCCGCAACAACTATGGCTGGGGAAGACGTGAGGACTGGTTTGTCCAATCCTTCTGGTTTCCTGCACAGGGCTGGGCTGCAGCCCTGTGGTTGACCTATGGCAGGAAGCGTGTCTGTTGGGGCAGCGGTTGGCTCTGGCTGAGACTCAATGAAGGTAACAGATCGTTTCTGATCCACTGTAAGTCAGAGGTGAGTTAGTAAATAGGGGAGAAATTGGTGGTTGATGCTTAGTAACTGGCATTAGCCAGTGTCTCCTGGATTTTCTTAATGAAGACATTGCTGGGTTATTAATAAATGAAGGCATATTTGACTGTTTTGTATGCTTTGACTTCAACTTATTACAAACAGTAGGAATTAGTTAGGAAAATCATTTTTAGATAAATGGCCTAAAACAAGATTTGCAAGGAACATTAGTAAACTTGATTGGCCCCTCATAACAACTGTCAAAGGACTTAGAAGTCCCGGAATATTATTCTTCATAGCTTTGTCTTCAGTAAGACAAATAATAATCCCAATTCCTGGCTCAAGTAGAAACAAAAAACACCCTTTTTACTCAAATTTCAGATTATTAATGGTTTGGCTAGGACGCTTCCATTTCCTTAGGTTCATGGGGGTAGAATCAGGGTTAGGAAAGAATAAGAGGCATTAAGATTTTCTGGAGAATTTCTTCCCTTATCCCAACACCTCCCCACTGGCGTTTATCTGCATCTGCTCCGTTTCTGCAGGCCTTTTCATCTCACTTGCATGACATCATTTCAATGGCACAGGCAGAAGGGACCCAGGAGGCCTCACCAGATGGCTTCGTCTTAGGTTGAATACTTCTGCGAGTGGTTGACAGCCGAGCCCCATGTCTGTTTTTGGGTTCAGTCTGAGTCTTCTGCCGTGACAGTAGGGGACGTCTTAGCTAAAGAGAACAGGCAGAATAAAACTGGCAAAGGAGTCCAGCTGCCTGCAGGGAAAGCCGAGCTCAGAGGATTCTGACTATAGCTTGTACTTTTATTTTCATGTTCCCCTGGACTCCTGTTCTTACATATATAGCTGATAAAATTCTTTCTGCATATTTAACTGTAACTGTTTTCTTCTGGTATCCCTTTTAACCAATTCATTTCCCAATTATTATTCCTATAATGTTCCTAAGAATATTAATTGACATAATTTAAAATTGTAATTTTGAGAATTTCAATGGATATACAATGAACAATTATTGCTTACTAACCAATCTTTATTCATCTAAAAGGTATAGTTGAACACAGGCTAACTTTCAAGGAGGAGGTTCATTAAAAAAAAAAAAAAAAAGCTCAGATGCTGGCAAAATATCTTGTACCTGAATCAGTCAATTCTGGGAAGTTCCCTTTGAAAAAACAGTGCAGCTTCATTTCTATTTTTATTTAGAAAGTAATGTAAAATAACCCTACCTAAGGACATTTGTAAAGGTGATCTTTACTTCAATTTTGGTTTTAAATTAAATCATGAATCTTGAAATGAAAAAGGATTTTTTTCATCTTTGTTTCTCTGCAGAAACTGGCCTTAAATATTAAATCATCAGATATTTCACTCTAAGTGAGATTGATTGTAAAGAAGATTTCTGGGTAGAGAACAAGCCCACTTAACTTTTCTAAGTAATCTTCTTTGTAAATAAGGAGATTCAGATCCGAAACAAAAGCTCAAAACTGTCTAAACACTTACCATGTTTTAAAGTTGCTCTGTACTGCTTACTTGATGTAAAGAGAAGGCAAAATATAATCTTAATATACATAGGCACTAAAATTCAAACAAAGCCTCCATTTCACAGGGTGGTTCTTCTATTCTTTCAGGGTCTGCTTACCTGCCTCAAACCCCTCTTCCTCCCCAGTGGCTGCTGAATGAGAAGGTTCTGCTGGCCAGGTTCACTCTGCACACTTGCCACCCTGTCAAGCATCAACAGTGTTAGTGTACCCTAGAGAGAAGGCAGAAGACCATCCTCTGGTGGGTGTTAGCCAAAACCACTTTTATGGAACAGTCACTTCAAAGATACCATTATCTTTGAAGGATTTTTGGGAAAGAGTCCCTGGGATGGGGGTTTTAAAGGTTTGGGTGGGAGGACAAGGCCTTGTAGCCCCAAGCTGCCAAAATTGAGATTCTGTTTTCAATCACTGATACTGTATCTGTCATTCAGCAAAATACTGGTTCAATCACACCCCTGGTTTGGAACCACCAAAAGGTTTATGATGTCGTATTCTAATCTCAATTTTTTTCCAAGGGGAAGGGAAAAGGTGGTGACAGACACACACAAACAACTCTATCACATGGATGGGAACACCTTTTTAAAAATTCCAATTTAAATGAAAATAAGATGGACAAATATCAAACACATCAGACACAGAATCCATTTGGGTGAAGGGGCACATTCAACACATGTTTGCAGCCTGAAGTCTCTGTGACTACTGAGTAAATGAGTAGTCACATGGGTAGAAATTTCAATGTTTTAAAAAATTATTTTAGATTTAAAAGGCTGGCAAAGTAATTAAGCTGTCATTACAACTCAGAAGCTTTAATATTGAGTAGCTGCACTCAAATATACTGTGCAGTTTATAAAAGCAACAACCTGCTCCCCCCAAATTTACTGTGTATGTGTGTTCTTTCATAAGCAAAAAAATGACTACTGGCAGTAGTTGCTATTTTAGTGTTTAGTGAAACTGAAAATATTAATATGGCCCATGGTTCTTTTTCATTCTGCATGCAAGTATCATAGGTATTTATAATGGGGGAGTGGTAAAAAAGAAATACACTGTGCCCCAGACAACACTGTAATTCTGTGGATGATGCCAATGTGATTATTTGGTTAATGGGTAATTAATTTCTGCTTTGCCTTTGCAAAAGGAGAGTCATCTACAGATATTTTTTAGAGTAAACATATTCCACAGAGGAACCCAGAGTCAGCAACTGTCCAGAAAAAAAGAAAGGTTCTGTCTATTTATTTCCATTTCTTAAAAAAAAAAAAACTCACCAAGCTACTCAAATACCTAGTTGCAGTTTTAAGAAGAGAAACTGGTGGCAAGATGGGAAATCAGATATGTTTCCCTGTTGTATAACAACTGGGTAATTATCCCATAGTTGACACAGTCACTCTGTCATTTTAAAAAAGTTTTAACTCATATTTTCACTAGAAGAAAAATGATGCTTTCCAAAAAGGATTTGTCAATGTTTTTATGGAATAAGAATATAATCACACCATTTAGAGTACACAACACAAACTTCTAAAACAAGTACCAAAAACAAGTGTTTTAAAACTTTTTTGTTCTCCTAAATATCAAGTTCAAAAGATCTATGTACATTTTCATCATATATGTATCTGTATATACACATCTACAGATACATATATGACCTTATAGCATGTATAAACTTTCTGTGAAGATGAAAAACTATCCCAGTGGACCAGTGTAATAAATTCTGATAATCCAGACTATGTTGCTGGCATGACTGAAATGACATCTCCTTATGATTATACATTATAACATGTCTATTAAATTGAAAAGATAATTATCTATATGCACAAAAGTAGAATCAAGTTTCTCCCAATACCAAGCAAAGCTTCCATTGGAATGGATTCTTCATTGACATCTAAATGTTACCTCAGTTCCCTTGGCCATAAAGGGAGGTTGATACTTACCAACTACCTCCCATTAAGGTAGAGAAAAGAAGTTAGTTGATGTCAAATGGTTTGATCATGAAAAGAGATGTATATAGCATGCTTTCTTGTTTTACATTTGATGTTTGTAATGAGTTTATTGCTTCTAGAACACTACAGGGAAATTGGTAATACAATTTTTTGAAAATAGTTGGGCAGAGAAAATGAATTTGAGGCAGTCCACTTGTCTCATTTTTATTCAGTAATCTGAGATTGTGAAGAAAAAAATGGTGCAAGAAAAGAAAAATATGCGTTACTCAGGGAGTGTTAAATGTCAAAACATAATGGTAATTTCATGATGATTATTCTAAGGGAGGATCACAAGCACCAAAATCTTCTCTGTGGATAGAGAGGTTTATATCTAAGAAATGTATCAAGTTTAGCTTTAATAATTAGCTGTTCTAGGTAAATAATAAAGCATTTCATAATGGAATATATATATCAAAGATGAAATTTTAGAACCTGCCCCTGGAAATAGATCCTAGCTGATAAATTTATGCTCCCTAGAAATATGATGCTAACATGTTTATATCTGGAACAAAAATGGGTGACTTAACTGTGAACAGTTAGGAGTCTTCATAATAAAGAGCCAAGAAATCCTGTTAAAAATGTAGTTTATGCAAAACACATTACTTTTTTGTAATCTATATCAAACTGGAGTCACATATAAAAATTAGTTGCTCTCTGAATTATGTAATATTTCAGTTACCTGTAGGATTTGTGATATATGACTATAAGATGTGTAATACTAAATCGAACCAACAAAAGACCAAGGTGTTTGCACTAAGAACCTTATACCCCATTTTATTTTCAGTTTTTTCAAGCAGTTCCATCATAGTCCTCACATACTACAACTAGTACAACTATGACAACTATAATAAAATTTATTTTTCTCTTCAAGGAAGTACTATATTTTATTGGATGGTCTCAACGTTTTAAATATTATACTCTAATAGGCCATTGGGTCTTTATGAATAACTACAGTATCTATTTCATGTATCATAGTCATGAAAAGTTGAGATTACACCAAGATTTGTCAAAGTAGTGGGAGAAGTACTAAAAATTCTTATCTCATACAGAAAACTGATTTCGTGACATTTTTAATCTTGAGAATGAGAAATGGATGATTTCCATTTGTCTTGGCCAAATATGGTGAAACAAAAAGCGGAAGAAAACTTTCTAAACTGAAGTTAACATCTTACAATATGTTTAGAAGTAGATCATCCCTTGTTATTTTTGATTAGCTAAAACATATCACCTCAGCAAGTCATATAATGGTGTAGATTTTAAAGAAGTAAATGCAATTGGGACTCAGCAGAACTAGGTGGTTCAAATTGTCAGCAAAAAACAAACCTTCTCATTCAAAATACAAGGAAGTAATTTACAAATAAAGAAAATTTATATACTATTAGGAAAACAATTCTAACACAAATAACTTCTTTTCCCCCATTTAAACCTGATGGCCTGGGTTGTAGTATGTAAACATATATGTATACATAACTTGGTTTCTTAAAATAAGGAATAGGCAAACAAGGGGCCATTCAGTAAGGCAATAAAAATTCATCTCACTTGACTCAAATTACAAAAAATGATAAAAGATGGAACTATATTTCATTAGAAAAAAAACTTAAGTAAAGCACTGAATGAGAACAGCACATGAAAAAAATGAATGGGTATTTTTATTGCTTCTATCTGTGCCTTTGTCTTTAGTTTTAATAAGGTTATAGATGTCTGGAGGTTGAACATGAGACACACAGCATAGCCATTTACCCTGGGTGACTGCCTTGTGATGGAAATTCATAAATCCAGCACTGAAGGAGCCATAAGGCATTTTTAGAGAACAGGGAAAGAAACAGTAGATCAAATCCTATTTTGGATCGAACCAACAAAAGACCAAGGTGTTTGCACTAAGAATCAATAAAAATTATTGTTCAAAATTTTCTTAGCCTCCACAACATCCAGGAAAATATATTTTAACTGCCTCAGATTTTAGAAATTAGAGGCTGGAATAGAAAGGGGGGGAAATCTGGATTTTAAATATCTTATAAAAGAACCAATTCAGCAATGGCAAAGAACACATCTGTGTGTTACAACACACATTTTCTTAGCCATTAATTCTCAGCTACATAAAAAGTTGAAATATTTATTGTACTTTAAGAGGACTTGCCAAGGTTTTATGCTGTGAAAATGTAGATGACCATGAGATGGATTCTACTAAATAGGTTATCTTTATTTCACCTACACTATAGTCTTGTTCAAATTGAAGCCACATGCTTATTTTTCACTGTGATTAAAATTATCCTGACAAAATCAAATAACATAAAAATTTCTCTTTAAAATTAGATTTTTGCCTTTCTATATATCTCTTATCCTAAAAAGAAAATATGACCATGGTGTGTGTGTGTGTGTGTGTGTGTGTGTGTGTGTGTGTGTGTTTGGAGTGGGGGAGGGAGAGAACATCTATACTGAGTTTCTACACCTCTAAGAGCAACGCCCTCCAGAGAAGAATATTTTTTCCATGGAATATTGATTGCTTCAGTTTATGAATTTCCAAAGGAAATAAATTTTTTATTCAAAGCACAGTGTTCCTAACAGGCTATTTCTTGGGATGAAGTTTTAAAGATAAACATGTTAACATAATTTAAAAAAAATCTTAAATCTTCAATAGGTGTGCAAAATTGCTTATTAATTTCCACCTATTCATCCAGTTTTCTTGGTCTCTTCCTCATTTAGCCCACTCAGTTCAACTTGCCCATTTGCCTAAAACAAGTGCTCTTTCACAGGCCAATTCTCATGAAAATTTAATCAAAATGTTATTGGGGGTGAGGTGGGAAGAACAGGATTTATTATTTTTCCTTAGGCACAATTCCTGATGTTTCCTTGGGCCAGATTTTCCTTAGGAGTACTTTGAGTGTATTTTAGGTCCTGAGTACCAGAGTATGTGCTAACTGTAATTTACATGGTTAGTGCCTTACTTGAGGAATTTAAAACTATGGAGTAGTAAAGCAGTCTCATGCCAAAAAATAAGAAAGTCTGGAAACCAAATATAAAAAGTATACTATTTTATAAACCCACCTCTTAGTAAATACCAAAAAGTTCCTCTCCTCCAAAGAGAACTTGGTGACATGATGGAGTTCAAGAGATACATTGCAGTATATGGCAAAGGTGGATGTGCTAACTGGTGGTGGAATGCCTCTGTGTTAATAGTATTATTTCAGAATCCAAAGTGAATGCCTCATCTTCCCATTTCTTAATGATGACAGCTGGGTCTAGGTGACTGACACCCAGAACTACAATACAACCATTATCAGAGCAACAGATCAACAACAGTTGATCTAAGACAGCCATCAAAATCCTGACCACCTTGACTAATTCAGCTATAGATAAAATTTATAGCTTTAGCTCTAAACCAGTTTCACCTAGCACAAACTTTGAGTTAATTCCCATTAACACTGGACCCAGGGCAGCCTGAATTGGTTTAGATAACTTCAGTCATTTGAACCTTGAGCCAACCAGAGAAGGCCAAATCATTTGGACAATTCATAAAAATAAACTCAGTCCCCTGCCTCCTCTCACTAACTCTAGACTGGTACTTATACTCAGCAAAAGGAGAATTTGGCCTAATTAGAAAAGTCTAGCCAAATGGAAGTCCACTTTAATACTTTCTACTCTCAGTAGGCCACTGAAATTATCTTCTAATCAAGTTTCTTTTGTCCAACATGCAATTTTAAGCATTAAGCAAAAGCGTTCTTTGAAAGCAATGGTTACACTGCTAGACTTGGTTCAGATGCTTCAGACACTGTAAACAATTAAGGAAAACTCTCTTAAGGATTGTTTTGTTTCTCAACTTCTTCTTTGTCCCCACACCTCTTGCTAATGGAATTAAGTTTGCACTCTGCAGCACTTCCACATTTACCACCAATAAGAGACTGATCTATTAAGGCAGGGGCTCGCAAACACAAATGAATGTCATGAATCATGGATCCAGTTAATAATAATAATTAAAAAAAGACCCAATGATGGACTAAATTTCCCATTTTCAATTGCAAAAGAAAATGTGAAATCCAAACAAGGTGCAAGAAAAACAAAAGACAACCTTTCACAGGAACGGCCTCTCAACATTTCCTCATCTTTGTGATAAAGCAATAAACACGGGTATATTGTACTCACTACATAATGTTTTACCTTAAGATGGAACAAAGACACTCTAAGGATGAACAAGAAGCATTACCCCTAATGAGGATTAGTTGAGAGGTGTAAATTAACAGCACAAGATTAGGAATGTTTGACGTGGTTTATCTGAGTGTTAAAGGTGCAGTCCCCTTCTCTGAGCTTTAAATGAATAGTCGAGATATATTATTTGCATGAGACTTCTCTTACCAGAAAATGTTTTGTGTCTGATATTTCATGGCAAGTTTAAAGTAATCTTTGTGCTAGAACAGACATTTTTTTCATATGTGTAGTTTGAAGAAGCTACTATTTTAAATAGCTTGCCAAATAGCATACATCAAAGAGAAGGAATTATATAAATTGTAGTAACATGATTATTCTTCTGATAGCATGGTTGTTTTCTTACCATCCATGGTATCAGCTAAAAGACCTGCCTCAATTTAATTCAAGGACTTCTAGATGATGGGAAGTTGTATTAAAAGGCCTCTGAAAAGCAATTGTTAATTAATCTCAGTGTGAAAAGGAATGATTAGATGGGACAAATTTAACATTTGGCATTATCAAACTTTCTGTTTATGGGATGGTGGTGCTGGGGATTGAACCCAGGGCCTCACATGTGCTAAGCACATACTCTACCACTGTACTACTGAGCTACACCTCTATCCCCTGACATATCAAACTTTTTAGACATTAAAGGGAGAAGCCCCATAGATTTTTCTTTTTTTTGGTAAGATTTTTTAGGCCATTCATGATTCAACTCTAAAGCTGAAAATGATGGAGGGTTTGCTACACCTTTGACTTCCAGGCTCGAGTGTTCATGAACAACAAAGGGCAAGGAATGGAAATAGGTATCAAGACTGGGAGAGAGGAGACAGAGAGACAGAGTTGACAGGGAACAGCTAGTTTCCCAGCACAGACACCAATAGACAGGTAGGCGTTGACACTGTACCTAGAGAGGCTGCCCTCAGCGGCCAGGCCCTGGGAGTCATCGAGGACATTAGGTTCACTGCAGGAGGGGTAGGGAGATGAAGCATTTAGGGAAAGAAAGTGCAAAAAGAAGAAAAAAGAAAACAAAAAGAAAAAAGAAAGAGAAAAAGGCATGCAATTTTCTGTTTCCAGGAACCAAAAATAAATTTAACAGAACAAGGAAGGAAAAGGAGACAGTCAACCATTTCACCTTGTGCTGGGTTTGTCAAGACATAGGACTCAAGGCAATGGGGAAGGAAGAACTTTGGATGGATAGGACTCTCAGAGGAGTGGTCTGTTTATTGGTCAAGAGTTAAAATGAGCTCCAAATGGACAAATGAGCTCTGAAACGCATTGGAGAATGAATCTGTAGAAGATGATACTATTATTTCTTTGGTAACCATTTGGTTAGGTGGTTATTATTTTTAACCTATCTCAAGTACTTAGTGCTTTATTGACTGGGACCCTGCTTCTTATGCAATCTATGATGAAACCACTTACCATAACTTGCCACAACCAAACTCTTGGAACCAATGCCATTAAGGAAAGCAAAGAATGATGTCAATTTTCCCTGCTTAGTTTTGCATTAAAAATATAAGTAAATGAATGGAAGGACGATATTTTGGAAAATTCACATTTACCTCCTTACTCTCCATCCTCTAATGACTGAATTGTAAATGCTAAAAGAAGAAACCTGTCAGGTTGGTGGAAAAATAATTAGTTTATTGATTTATCTGGATGTAGATAGACTGAGATTTGTGAAAAGAAAATGTGTTATACTTTGGTTTTCCTTTGTGCATCGCATTGAGCCATGAGGCACTCAAAACATACTTATGGAACTGGGTGGAATTAAACCATTTAGGAAACTGAAGTAGCCCCAAAGAATTGAGGTTTACTTGATTGTTAAAATAGTCTCTGTCCCCAGGAAGAGGCTAATTTTCTCTAATGTGCAGAGACAGTATTACCTTCACTAGTCTTCTGAAATATGATTCAAGTCCAAATGGATTAACTATTTTATCTTTTCTGAAGTTCTAGTATATTTATATACTAAAGAGATTTTCTCCCTGAAAACAATGTTTTTTGGGGAGGTGTACCGGGGATTGAGGTTAGGGGAACTTGACCACTGAACAACATCCCCAGCCCTATTTTGTATTTTATTTAGAGACAGGGCCTAACTGGCTTTGAACTTGAGATCCTCCTGCTTCAACCTCTTGAGCTGCTGGGATTACAGGCATGTGCCACTGTGTCCAGCCCTGGAAACAATTTAATTCATTAATAACTGTGTAGAAAGGGAATTGATAATCTGGATTATTTTAGGTAAACAACATAAAAACCTTCTATTTAAAATTCCTTTTATTCTATGGTTTAAATAAAGCAAATTGCTAGCTTTATTCTTGCTATAACCTTGTACATTGCTACCAATTAAAAATAAACTAATATCTACTAATATTAAGTGCTTATGTGACTTCACATCTTTTTTTGGACACACTGTTGGGCTTTTTAAATTTTTTTGGTTACAAATTTTATTTATAAAGTTTTTTTTCCAAAAGAAAACTAAAAATATTAGGCTAACAAATATTCAATGATAGGAACCTTTATATGTTGATATTTATAATAGTTAAAATACATATACAATATTATTTTCTTAAAAATATACAATTTACTTGTTAGTCATCTTTGTCATTTCACCCTATTCTTCGATATTCTTCAAAGGTTAGTTTTATTTCACAAACTTTATTTCATCAGTGCAGTTTTTATGAACCATTTGTTAAAGGATTTGAGTACAGGATAATTATTCCTATATATATATTTTAATCTGATCATTATCATGAGCCTCACTTATTATTTTCAGTGTGTGAATGGGCATGAAAAATATGGTGGGTATTAAAAATAAACAACAAACTAACAAAAATCCCAGAAAGCCAATTCTTTGAAAGAATTCAATTACTGACACGAAAATATCATTTTTTTAAAAATAGATAATGTTTGACTCTTATGTCAGATCATTTTATATATTATACTTTTATTATATCTTAGAAGTTTTAAAACTTATGTTCTTAGATAGCAGATAACACAAAAAGGAAATGTTAAAAGGGTTTAGTCATGGAATCACAGAGCTATATATAGAGAAATTGCTTTAAAGATCATTTTGGCCAACCTTCTCATTTCACAGAGGGAAAAATTGTTAAATGACCTGTGCAAGGTCACACACAAGTGGCATAGGTCCCTTTCTGCTTGGTTAAACATCCCTACCTCCAGCTGAACCCTGATGACATATCAGAAGCCTAAACTTTACCAAATATACCAACCTGGTCCTAAGCTCTTGTCAATTCTCATTATTATCTTAGTTAATGATGACTCTGAAATGTAAGAATGCCATTAAACCATCAGAAAGAAGACAATATATCTATTTATGGAAAAATATAAAGGAGAGACAATGCTTTGGTTAGAAATTAGGGTCCTTCTAGTAGCCTGGCCTAGAAAACCGCAAATTATTGCTTGCAGGTTTGTAGTTCAAAAATCCTTTGTTGAATGGTCTATCTGAAAACATAACTGTCTCTTGCTTCTCCTTCAGTCTTTGTAGAATAATATGAGTATATTTTCAGAATTTCTACCTTTGTCCCCAAGTGCCAAGTATAAGATAGCATAGCTCTTTACCTCTGGCTGGGTAACATGCCCACCTCAGCCTGAGGTGCAGACATGCTGGAGACATGGCTGGAGAATCGACGTCTTCCAGTGGCACTCAGGAGGTAAGCTTCCTGTTCACTTACCACACTGGGCATGCTTACAGAGTCGTCTGAAAGGGCAGAGGGACAGAGTGTTATAAAAACAGTGATACTAATCAAAAAACACCAACCACAGCTCTATTTAGATTCCATCTGTGGCTTGAGCATAATCCTAGGGCTGTCACTAAAACTAAATTATCATTGATTTCTTTATAAGGATGAAAAACTAAGACCCCAGGGCCCTATGACAGCTCTTCAGGTCCACATATCTCCCTCCCTCCCAACTAGAACAGTTTTCATAAAATAAATGTAAACTTCTTGTCTGTTTTACAAGTATATTATTTCTGAAAAGTTGACAGGCACTTGCAAATTAAAGATCTGAAAGCTAGAACTATATAAATTTTTAAGACATTCCAGGAATAGTTTAATAGGGAGTTTGTTATTGAATGAGTAAGTGTATTTCTTTGCCTTTTAAAAACTACTTTCAGTACTTTATATGATTTCTCTCTTGTTTTGAGAAAGACTATTTCAGATATTTTTGGGAAGAATATTTGAGAAACTTTAAAGTTCAGAAATAAGTTCTTATTTTAACCAAAATTTTAAAATTTACATATGTAATCTTATTTTCTCTATAAAAGCAGAAACTAATATATTCAAATCCAAATTAACATTAGCACAGTATTTATTTGTGACAAGCTGACTTTTCTAAGTGAGTTAATGTTTATTGCTGACCACTAAATATTCTTCAATAAGCATATCATGTTTGGGTGAATATATCTACTATATAAGATTATTCAATACCATCTATTTAAAATAATCCATAGTAATATTTATTTTTTAAAATATTTTTTAGTTGTAGATGGACACAATACCTTCATCATATTTATTTATTTTATGTAGTGCTGAGGATGGAACCCAGTGCCTCATACATGCTAAGCAAGATCTCTACCACTGAGCCACAATCCCAGCCCTACATGATACTATTTCTAATTGAACTTATTTTGAAAAAAAATTGAATATGAAAAGTGCTAGAAGTTTTAATTTGTCGTGTAATGACTGACTTGAAATTGATTCTTATTATAGAATGGCATTTCCTTTTTAGATGTGTTCATAGACAAAGCTATCCAAAACATGATAGAATACCTTGCGCTATTTCTACAAAGGCTGCTTCTAGATTCCACTGTCTACCCCTTATTTGAACTCATATCACTTAACACTTACTTCCCCATATTTGTTTGGTGATTAATCACATTTGGTCTTCCACTAAGCCTTTTGTTAACTGTTCTATGTTGTGAATGCCTATCATTTCCTCTGTAGGACTACATCTGACATCTTAGAGAGCAGAGAACATGTCTTTCTCATTCTTCCTTGTATTATGTCTGATAAGTGTTAAGTACAGGTTCAATGATTGGGAAAAATAGTTTAATTTTTAACAGGTAAATATCTGGCTCTCATACCCCTCTACTATATTAATTAACATATACCCACATCACAACCACACTACACCATTTGTTAGCAACCTGCTTTCATCAGGATGACTATGATGTCTGAGAACAGAGATATTAGCAAAAAACTGCAAGCTCTCAACCAATGATATTCCTAAGATCTTAGCCGCCTTTGAGTATGGCATCTTCTCTACTTTTTATCTGTGGCTCCTTCCCACTGGCTAGTCATCTGCTTATTCACAAGGTTGCCTGCAAAGTAGATTTAATTCTAAAAAAGAAAGGTAGTATCATTTCCCATCATGAAAAAAAAACATGACTAATTCAAACAAGACAAAATGGATTTTACTTTAAGTTCTGAACTATTACCAAGACTTAATGTTTATTTTGAACTGCTGATCCTTGTCTTTCTTCTCGTGTCTCTCTCTCTCTCTCTCTCTCTCTCTCTCTCTCTCTCTCTCTCTCTCTCTCTCTCGTATTGGGATTGGATACAGAGGCACTTTGCCACTGAGCTGCATCCACATCCCTTTGTATTTTTTATTTTGAGACATGGGTTCACTAAGCTGCTGAGACTGTCCTTGAACTTACGATCCTCCTGCCTTGGCCTCCACAGTCACTAGGATTACAGGCATGTACCAATGTGCCTGGCTCTCATTTTGTTTATTTGTCAATAATTTTCAATTATTTTCTTTAAGCAGAATTTGAGGTGAATTTCCATGAGCAGTCACCAGGGTAAGTTAGACACATTAACCGTACAGGTTGGATGCAGACAATATGATCATCCCTTTTTCCGACTAATATTTTATCTGACTAATCCAGAAATATTACTGATAAGTGTTTTGATGAGGCATTTCTTTCTTTTTCTGTTCTATGTACCCAACTATAGTGAGACACCGAAACACTCATTCATCTTAGTTAATTAAAATTCTAGCCTCAAATCCCAATTCCTCTATTTATTTAGTTCAGAGACGGGCTTTTTTGTTGTTTGGTATGAAGAACCTAGGAGTGAGGATCTAGATTTTATTCTCAATCTTAAGGCACTGAAAGCACAATTGTGCATTAAGTATTATATCAAGGTGTCTCAAAAAACAAGGCCATTTAGAAGCCCCTTAAATGACAATGGCTTATAATGGAACCTCTAAATCTTACTTTTACTTCTTAAACCTACTCCTCTTCAGGATATATATGAAGTGTTTCTTGAGCAGATTCCTCTCATTTCATAACACTGCATCTTCAGCATACCATTAGAAGCTCCTGGACTGACCTCATCACTGGACTGACCTCATCACTGGACTAGTTATTCTTTGAACTCAAATTTGGGTAATCCTCCCTAAAGACAGCTGCCAGTTTTATTTTGACTGGCATAGCCAGTTGGTTTCTTATGAATTCTAAATATACATTCTGCCCACTTTCCTTGCCGAGTGGGGTCATGAAAGTGCTGGTTAGCCCTCTAAGCAAAATGTCCAGGAGAAAAAGAAACGTCACTATCCACAATTTAAATGAGTTAGTAGAAAAGGCTGAAATATGTAATCTGAAAAAAATTAAGGGGTCTTCTAAAGATTTACTTTTTGCCTGAATTCTTTCCAAATGACAGAGGTTATCAAGGAATTTATAGAAGAGCAGGAAGCAGGAGTCAAAGAATCCGTCACAATTCCATTTTGAATCTTTTTTTTTTTGTGAGCATGACTGATGGGATCAGAACTCAAGATGGTGAAAGGTAGAACTTCTTTCCAAGCCCTCACTGACATGACCAAGCTATCTCCTGCCCAGATTCTTTGGAGTGACCTACTTTCTTCATCCTCCTCATCAGTCCGACTCAGGGTATCCTGGGAAGCCTGCTGGGATGGCTCGCTGTCCTGCTCCCAGACAGTGCCCGTGCCCGTGTTAGAGCGGGACATGGTGGCCAGGCTCAGGCGGTAAGCAGAGGTGGAGGTGCCCACAGTACTGATGGATGTCTTCCCTTGGTAGGCTGGAGAATAGAGAGATCAAGGGAAATTCATGTGAGGTTCTGGAAAGAAAGGAAATGTTTGCTTCAAAGTTCTCCCTGACCAACAGTATCTTTTTAGTTGAACAGTATGTCTCAGACAATCCTTAGGACAAAGTAGCAAATGGAATTGGGAATGTTAACAAAACAAAAAACACAGAAAAATCAATATTGGCCACTGATGCACTTACAATCTAATAGTTTGTTGGTGAGAACATGTACATCCCTAACAATGTAAAGTGTTTATTGACATCGTTCTCTTTTTGTTGCTTTTCTATTTTATTTTCCAAGGCTGGTAGGACACAAATTAATTTTGACCTGAATTGCTACCTCCAACTTGCCAATTTTTACTGAGACATATACATATATACCTTCTCTGACACAGCATATGGAAATTAAAATAAATCATAAATAAATAAACCCCATAATTCAAATCAGTACACATAATTGAGTGCAGTGCCATATGCCTATAGTTCCAGCTACTCAGGAGGCCAAGGCAGATTGACTGCAAGCTTGAGCCCTCCCCTTGCCCCCCGCCCCCCCCCATCTCAGTGAGATTCAGTTTCAAAAACAAAATAAAAAGGGCTACAGATGTAGCTCATAGGTAGAATACTCCTGGGTTTAAGGCCTAGTACCACATATTCCACAAGCACACACACACACACACAAACAAAAATCAGAATACGTATCAAAACTTCATTCTCATTCTCCTTTCCTGGAAATTATTATACATAATGTATCTCTCAGTTCTATCAGATTTAGATCAGATTCTTTATCAGTTTAAGCAGAATATTTGAATGGCAATGTGAAAGTTTCAATGAGTTTGCTTCTCAAAATTTTTGTCTTTAACATATTATCTGCAAACAACAAAAGCTTTAGAAAGAAACAAAAAACCCAAGCCCAAAACATAATATTTTACTTATGGATAATGATTGCCCTCTAATGGCAGAGGTTTTTTTCCTTCCACATTAATCTACTATTTATATAATAGTAAAAAGTAAAGAAAGCAAAGTCAAAGAAAATCTTTTGAACAGTGTAAATGCCTCTTAGCCTGCCAACTCTAATTTACCTCTCCCCAATTTCATTTGGAAAAGTTAAAGGCTTTTCTGATTTAAAATCCCCTCCAAATTACCACTTTCTCTGCATATGAGTTGTTTACCCTCTATTGAATCTCAAATTCTCCTTATTCAAATGCATCTTGCATGTATTTGTGTGAATTAAAGGAAATAATATCTGTGAAACAATCTACCATATAACAGATGCTCAATAAATGTTAAGTTCCCCCTTTCAAAAAGGAAACAAAAGAATTCAAACAGGGTTCCCACTAATTAAATATTCAAGAAAGAGCTAAACTACCAAAATGAAGATTTAAAAAATATTTAGAAAAGAATTAAAAACTACTCCTTTGGTATCCCTTTGATTTCTGTTTTCCTGTTCATGATGATCACCTGGGTCAAACCTACTGTTACATCATGACAGGTAGCTTAGACATGGTTCCCCAAAAGAGGAGTGTCCAGGGCATAGGGACTATTTGTAGGTCGTCAGCTCTATTTTTACAACAAATTCAAATTATCTCCATGCATACGTACCTGAACCACTGTGAACCGCTTCTTTTAGAATTTTTAGTTCACTATTGAACTCAGCAATGAGTGAACTCTTGCACAAAGGGCGTGGTATGAAGCGCCGCTCCAGCTGGTCAGCAATGTGTTGCCGAGCAGAAAGTTCTTCATGATTCTCTGCTGGTTGGGCCAGAAGCTAAAAGGAAGGCATTGAGTTCTCAGGGCATTAATTTCCCCATCTGAAAATTAAGCTAATTACTATACCTACTGCAAAGTTTAGTTGAGAGGAATAAAAAAGATAGTGCACGTGAAGTCCTTTGAATAGTACTTCACAGAGGAAGTGCTTTCTCTAAGCAGGAAGTACTTTCTCTACACAGGAAGTGCTTACTCTATACAGGAAGTGCCTACATTGCTTTGCTTCTCTGCCTTCAAGAAACAGAAATAGGAAAAGGACAAGAGTAGATGCGTAGATGTGTACTAAATACCTTGGAGGAAAAGCATGCCTTAAATATCCCATCTTTTTTCATATGTTTAAAATAATGATCTCAGTCATGCCACAGACAATAGAACAACATTCTCCAGAGGATTCCATTAGACCCATTCTTTTTTTTTTTTTTTAAAGGGAGGGGGCTAATAAATGGGGAAAAGGTTAAGTTTTATAGTTTCTGATAATTGTGAAGGTACTTCTAAAGTGAGATTTTTACCATCTGGATACATTTTGGGGCTGTTTCCTCATCAAACATGGTATCAACGAGCCCTGCTAGCTGGCTACAGTACATTCCACATGCACTCCTGCCACAATCCTGAGTTCCTGAAGAGGAGCACATTCACAGAGCTTGTCACTCCAGGAGAAGCACACACCACACCTTGCACTGGATGAAAGGGCGCAAGAGCACGAAAATGGGAATCCGGGTCCGCACAATGAAGTCGAGGAAGTCCCACAGGGCCAGGCCGCCCACCTTCCGCAGAGCCATCTCCTTCACCTGCAGGCTCAACCAGTACCACTGGCTTCCCAGCTGCCTCTCAAAGCAGACGAGAATCACCTTCAGAGCTTTACACCAGGAAAAGAGAAAAGTGAGGCTGAGGGCTACTGCTTGAAGGAACCCTACCCTGAGCCTCTACCCTGGATGCATCAGGAATTTTTCTGAATTTCTAAAATTCAGTCATTTCCAAAGACTCAACATGCATTCCTGAGTGAGTGTTCCTGACATCAAGGTGAAAAATTGTATAAAACAAATGTTTTGATGCTAATTAGAATACAAATATCTTTGTTAAATGCATTGAACTCCTATTTTGGAAAATACAAAGTAGTCCACACACGTGAATCCCTGGTTCTAATGACATTTCTATGCCATTTTGTGCTGGCCAATGTTGATTTTCTGCCCTTCTGCTTTCCACCTTCATCAGAATAACACAATACACAAGTTGTATAAAAAGGGGCTCAAGAACACAGATGCTAGATGACTTGGATTTGAAAACTAGCTTGACTTTGTGTCTTCAGGCAAGTTACTTAACCTTTCTGGGTCTCAGTTTCTTCACTCCTAAAATAAGAATAACATTAACTTCTGAGAATTGTGGTAGGCATGTGAGATTTCACTGTGAATATTACAAAGCACCGAAAACACTGGTTGATGATTAATAAGTTTTCAAAATAAACATAAAAAAAATTAAAATAGAGATGCAGTAGTCTGACCAAATAAACAAAGTAAAAACAAATCAAAACCCTTCATTAAAAAGGCAGAAAGTGGGGAGGACTGAAAAATAATTACTCATCAAGTGTTTTTATAATATTCTTGGCTTACATAGTAAGCCATTTCTCCATTAGATTCTGTGTGCTCCCCAACTTCATTTAGGGCTCTATGCCAGAGTTTGGACCTTATTTAAACCTGACTTGTTTTCATGCCTGGGATAACTGAGCATCTGTATGGATAGGTCCTGTGCACATGAATTTTTGCCCTTCTCTTTTTTCATCACATCCCTTTTTAATGCCGTCAAACATCCCACACACTCCAAATTCCAAAGCCCCATTTTTAATCAGTGTGTTCGCATTTGTCTGATATTCCCTGACAAGATCTGATTTGGTGATTTGAAAAATGTCAGGCAAGATTTTCTCAACTTTCTCCTTTTGAGATTTCCTATGTCAGTGCTTCTTATTCTCACTCCTATGGTAAGAGTGGTTTTTTCCCTTCCCTGAGGTCATTCAGGACCAAAGAGTGATTTTCAGTTGCTCCATGGAAGAGAAACAAGTTAAAGGCATGGATAGTCTAGGGAAAAGTTGGAATTGAATCAAGAAGGGAACTGGGAAGCCTATGGGGAGAGAATAAGTGGGCTGGTAAAGATCACAATGGGAATTTAAAGATGACATTGAAAAGGAAAAAAAAAATTGCTAGTAGGAGGCATAAGTACTGAAAGTCCAGCAGTTCTAACAGCACAGGCTAAGGACTGCCTAATTCCAAGGGCTCCAATCACATAGCTGACAGACCAACCCAGGAATTGTACAGCCAGTGTCCTTTTATACCAGGCTGTCTAGATCTGATAACGATTATCAAATCTCACAAGAGATCTTGTACTTAATGAACAAGAAGGAATCTTTCCTGAAGATACCTTTCTTTTTATAAGCTGTCTGTCCCAGTCAGCTTATAAAAACAACAAAGTAATTTAGGCATTGTAGATATGAAAATACTTTGTTTTGACATATGTTTACTGAAGAAAACAAGATTTGCAAGGATGTTTCTTGTTTAAGTGGTTTCTTTAAATACTTTGAGGCAAGGTGGAGAGAGAGTGGGGGCAAAGCACCCACCCAGGTATGCTGCTTGGCTGGTGGACTCAGCCAGCCCTTCTCTGCGCAGATCCTTTCCTGCATCCCCAGGGGTGGAGCAGTGGGCAGGGGAGCTCTCCAACATGAAGTTTTTGCTCCTAGAAGTGCTGATGATCCGGGGTGGCAGAAGCACATTAATGACCGTCTGCAGCAGCAGCTGCACCTCAGGCTGCTCCAGCCATGGGCTATCTGAAGGGCAGAGTTTGGGAGAGGAAGCAAGCGTAAAGGAAAACAGTCACAAGGTAGACTTTCCACATTAGACACAGAAAAATTCAGTTCTTTTTCCAATTCCAAACTAGAACACCCTGGAAATTGGGTATTTCCTGCCAAGTACAGCTTCTCCCATGGACGGACACCAAGTTCCTGGCACCTGAGTATTCTCCATAGTTGGTACCCAAAGAAAAGCTTGCGTTCTTAGCCAAATCTCCTGCTTTCCATTTCAACCTTCTTTGTTTTCACAAATACTCATAATGAACTGACCTTACATTTGAGGTAAGCGTTTCCTAAAAGAAAACCCCCCCTAAGAAGGAAGAGTAATGAAAAAAATATTAAAATCGAATTCAGTGGCAGAATTTCTGTAACCCCAGTGGTAGTATTATAAAGTCCATTCACCTGTCAATTCTCATCATATTGAAATTTACTTCAACTAATACCATTTTTCATAACTGAATTGAAACAAGGTACTCCTGTTTTTTTGCTGTTCTGAAATGATTTTAAATAGGACGTATCTTCTAAGAAGAGCAGAGAAACTCTTGTTCCAGGGCAGCTAAACTGAAAAGAAAGAAAAATTCTTATTTTCTAAGGTAATCCTATTTAAACCCTTCAGATCAACTTCATGTGATGGCTTTCATGGGAAAAGGAAAAAAGAAGTAACAGCCTGATATACATAAGAAAACACAACCACACCGATAAATTTCCTTTAGTTAAATTAATCAGACCTTTGCTTCCAGATCCTACTGTGAGCACAAATGGGATGAGTAGATTTAAAAGCATCCCTTCCCTTCGCTCTTGATTGGTGAATGGGGAGATCACATGGCTTAAAGGAAAATCTTCTTTTAGTGCCTGTGCAGCAATAATAGAAAAAAAGATTAATTGACCACCATGCTCATTTATTATGTTTGTTTTCACACAGCATGATGGAGACGGTGACCCCCTGCTGACTTCTCCTGTAAACTATGAGTTCAATTGTCTTCTGTGCAGCACAGCAGATTCAACCAAAACTGATATTGTACCATTTGCTATATTCCTAAAAAGACAGCAACATCTTGAATATTAAATGGAAAGTTATGACACTTAGGGTCAGATACAGAAATAACCCTGTATCCCCATTTATTTTCTTCATGTTTCCACCAATAAATATTGTAGAGACAAAAGGAAGAAAATGAGAACTTGCCACTTGCTCCATTTGAGAATTATTAAAAATCCTCTGACCCCTGCCTAAGGCTTTCTCTGAGCCAGAAAGCAATGAGCAACACAGAGAGAAATAAATGATCTTTAGAAATGGGTTATTAAAATGTATCACATTAGGGATGTCATTGCTTCCCTTTAGCATGGTAACCACAGCTCTTAATATGTGTGCTATCACCTACCCATTCTTTGGATGAGGACCATCACTTAGTGGTCAGATAATAGGTAAATAAGTTATCCATTTACATCACTTGCATTCTTTCCATTGATCATAGAGCTTTTCACTGGTTTATTGATCTTTAAAGTTGATTGACAGAATTAGGCAGGGGAATTGGGATTCTGCACTTTTTGCTTTGGAAATGATTATTTTAATTTTATAAAGTGGGGAAAATTTTTAAAAAGCACCTACAATATTCAACCCACAATCATTAAAGAAAATTAAGATATTCAAAGTCTAGTAATTTGAAAGAATTCTTTCTGAAAATACCTTAAAACCAGACTTTGAACACTACTGCCTGTTTTAATTAACAATTGTGAGCTGATTATCTGAAAGCCTTCATTTTGCATACATTTTAACTGTCCAAAGTGGTTTCTGAAGTTGTGGCAGGACTAAATGACTCTGCTATTTTTGAGATCTCAAGAAGAATTACAGAAGTACAACTTAGGGCCACGCTCAGGGCTGAAGCTCCAAATTTTTCAAAGTTTGGAGACATACACACTTTGGTTTCACAGATTTTGCCCAGCCTTTGCAGAAAGAAAAAGAGAACACCATGATCCGGTGCCTCAAACAGCAACTTAATGAGCGTGACAAACAGGTAAGCAGTCACACCTGTATCTGCAATGCTACAAGCCGGACAACAGCTGTGCTGAAGGGCAGAGGTGGTGAGAGATAAGGGCTGAGATGAAGAAGGGGTAATCCATCAGCAACACTGGAAGGTCCTACCACTCCCATCACCTGAAATACAAACAGAGCACATGACCAGCCTTGACCATTGCAATTTCATGCAGCCATAGTAAAGGAGTCTCATTCAATAATAATAATAATAAAAAATTGAAGGTTGGACATGTTACTTTCCATCTTTTCTTTCTCATTGCCTTTTTCTGAAGGCATGTAATGTCTGGAGTCAGTCAATCATTATGCTGGATTCAGCCAAGGTTTTGTAGAATGTTGTTTACAGCTAACTATGTAAATAATGAGAATGAACCAAAAAGCTAGTCTAATCGGGAGATAGGACACTTACTTGTGGATTCAAAGGAGTGCAATCAACATTCTTTGATGGAGCAAATACTGACAACAATGATGATGGCAACAGCTCTATTTGCACTAGGCATTACAACTACAGATTTATTGCCCAACTAGTTAAGCAGCAGATCCCATTCCATGAAATGCTCTAACATGGTTTCCATACATTGTACAAAACCTTGTCAGGACCAGACTCTAGATATTACGTAAATGATTAAAAATATTTTTTTATATAAATTCTAGACTGGCCAACTCATATTGTCATTTTGTTCTTTAAAAAAAAAAGCCCTTTTGGCATTTTAAAGTCCCCACCCCAGACTACCTCAACCTCTAACAAATTGTGCAGTCTCCACCACCCCACTCTCCAACTGGCAGCCCTCAACTCTCAGCGCAACTTTAAGAGGTGAATTGTCAAAGTAGTGCATGGGAAGCAGCACGCCAAAATCCCATCTGCAGAGTGATGGGCCCCTGTATCTTCCCATGCACTACCTTGAAATGTACCTCACTATTTTCAGTGTCACCTGAGCCATCAGTTTTCATGGGTAGGTGGGGCACAAAGTGGTTGACCTGTAAATCTTCATTTCAGAGAAATCAATAGCAGAGTTAAACTGTGCAAAGTTTTATAAGATTGCCACTTGGCTACTCACCAGATTGACACAGACATTGATCAGTGACCTAAGGTGAGGCAGGAAGGATATGATTGGCTGCCTCTGAAGTGTCAAACAAACCCCTTCAATCAAATTGCTGGCAGGCTCCCACTCAACCTGTCGCCTGGAATACAATATAGGAGCCATTAGCGGCATGGCTCCCTTCTGGAGACAGTCTGAAATAAGTGAATGACACAGTGATTCTGACGCCATCTAATACAGGACATGTGTCTGAGACGACAAAGTGCTTCACACGGGATGAAGTTTACCCATGTTGTTCCAAAAGTACAGAGCACACTGGGAGAGAAAGAAGATACTGAAAACGCAGCAGAGGCACTCCTGCCCCATCGACTAATGAGACAAAATCTATTGAAGAAAAAACAGAGATGATGAATGGGTTGCATTTTAAGATCCCTGTTATAGGCTTTGAGGAGGGTCCTTAGGAAACCCATCACATGGGTTAATCACTTCCACCAGAACATTTCTGAAATCTGTTTATCAGACTACACTTAATCTCATCAGTCTTTATACTGGATTTCTCCTAACTAGAATTAAATGGCTTAACTCTTGTCAAAAAGATCACACTAGAAGAAAACAGCCTATTTTAGAAGTGTTCTTATTGGCCTCCCAAGAAATGATATTTTTGGCTCTTTTCTATAATAGTATGAGTGGTGGTACACATAACCACTTAGATGACCATGGATTTTCTGTAATATAAATCAATCCAGTCTGTAAATTGTTCCAGTAATGATAGATTCTTTACTTTGACTTCAAAATAACAGGTCGAGCTTTGCTGATAGCAACACTACTTCCATATATTTTCTTGGAAACACTTTCTAAGCTTATATTTCCTACCAAAATGGAATCTCTGCAAAGACACAATGAAGATATAGTCATAAATGAGAATAATTGACATCCCTAATGCTGAGTGCCCAAGTAACCCACAGGCCAGGTTCAGTTAATATTTCTTGTGTTGAACTGTGTCACCTAAATAAATAAAATCCGAGCTAAGTTCATATACATCATGCCTCCCAAGAAAATTGCCTGCAACTTGGCCAAGTCTATGCATTAATCCAGATATCTACTTTTGGGAAACATGATGTTATAATGGTATTTGTCACTATGTGACAAATGGGCCAGTTTACAGATATATTTAACATCTTTGGATATCTAATTTTTAAGAAAAAATATATTTTAATATACATTCATAAGACAGTTATATATCTTCTATCAGTCGTTTGCTAATAGACACAGATGCTCCATTGGGACCACTAAAGAAGTAGTGCTTTAAGAATAGGCATTTATTGCCATGCCACCAAAAAAAAATTACCTTGAAATTGAATCTAGACATTCATCACCATGGTATAAAAAGTGTAAAAACAAGCCATCAATTATTAGCATGAAATCATTGAATTTGTTGTTGTTTCCTTCAATGCCTCCTGATGGGAGCATAAAAGGTCACAGGCTAATACCTGGAATAAGTTCTGACAAAGTTAAAAAGTGCTATAAATTCTTGGGCAAGAAGAATTTAGGGTTAGTTTAAAAGAAAGAAGAAACTCCCAACAGCCCAAATTTGAAATTTCTAAGTTAGTGGGAACACCAGCATTTATCAATTAAACTATCTTTGCACTGTGACTACAGTAGCCAAATTGGTTTCGTTTCACAGAGGCACCAACTAATAGGAAAGGTACTCCTGGATACTTTTCAGGATACTTAACAGAAGCCAAGTGGTAATGGTGTTCATGTAGAACTACACTGAATTAGGTGAAAATCATGTATTTATTATCAACACTGTAACTTTTTAGGTGCTGTTTGGCTGATCATTACAATACTTGTCACATTCTTAAGTTGGTACCTAAATATGTTAACTAATATACTAAATACAGTACTTTGGTCATCAAATTAATTTTTATTCTCTTTTTAGTTATTACTTGTAAGGCATACTCTGTCTTATTTCAAAAGGGAAGAAGCATACTAATTGAATTTCTAATGTGCATCAGATAAGGAAGATGATAGCTAAGAAATGGGTAGAGTTTTAAAAATGAACACATACATGTTTTAAAGAAAATATCACTTCCTCAAAAAGAATACTTCTACTTTGCACTCAGTTCTGATTAGTGAGGCACACACACCAACAGAACACTTTCAAGTCGTTCATTTTACTCCAGATTGACCTACTATCTTAAAAAATGCAAATTCTAACTTTGAGGTTTATAGTATAGACAGCTGACGTGGAGTTCCCTTACCTCAAAGTTGGCATCTTATGAATTTTGTTGAACATTCTATCCAATCTCTTTAGAATGAGGATAAGGGCTGGTCTCACTGCCTCAGCTGTCCAGTCGGTAATGGGTAGCATCTCCATGATGTAGCGCCGAAGCCCACGGCTTTCCATCGTCTGGGTGTCATAGGGTGCCAACTTCAGAAGGGAATGTGCAATTTCTGCCAACCTAAAATGATTGTTTTAAAGAGTAAGCATAAAATGCTATAAAAAGAATTTTCTCATACAGCCTCATGCTAATTTCCTTCTGTCAATACATCAACTCCCTGACAATAACCTGCACATGCATAGTAAGAGAATCATATTTTATACATATGTGTGTGTACATATATACATATATGCTATATGCATATAAAAGAAAGCCTTTTTTTGTGGTGCTGGGATTGAACCCAAGGCCTTATGCATACTAGGGAAATGTTCTACCTCTGACAGCCTGAGAGCCTACATTTTAATGAATAATAAAATAACATTGAATATTGAAGTAAGCTTCATGGTTTCAATACTTTCTCACTGAGCCTAGTCAAGATCAAAGTTACCCTGTGGAAGGTGGTATTGATTTATGTTACAGTCCAAGCAGTTCTTTGAGCTCTATTTTCACTTCTGTCCTTTAGAGCCTCCTCCTCTCTGTGTTGTATCTGGAAGCTCCTGCTCTGCCCAGTTATGCAGGTGGTTAGCCCAGTTAGAATCTATTAATAGCTTTAGTTTCTGTTGTCTATACTTCTCAGATTTTCCAGCTTGGTTTCACACAGGAACTATCAGAGAGAATGTTGTGCTTTCCCAGATCGGTCCAGGTTCTCAGTTGCCAGATCAAGTGTCTGTGTCCTAAGTGTGGTATTTTCTGCAGGGGAATTGGACAACAAGACTTTGTGGGCAAATGTGGTTTCTGGTAAATGTCATATTTGGTTAAATAATTAATCTTCAATACTAGATATGAATTGCCAATGTCCAAGTAATAAAAATCTATGATATACATAGTTTAAAAGCCAATTTAATTTAATTTTGTATGAAGGAGAAAGTATTTTAAATCTTATTTTGTTTCACCATCAAATAATTTTAAGGTAATTATTCTTTAATTTATTAGATGTTATATTGCATTGTGGTTATTTTTTTCTCTCAGTCCTTTAACCTTAGAAATACCTATTGAAACATGTATGGATAAATGATGTGATCCTTGTGATTTACTTCAGACCAGTCTGAGATGAAGGGAAGGGGGAGCGATTGGAGACCATTATTGAATCTGGGTGATAGGTACCCAAGAGAATTTGCTATATATAAAAATCTTTCTAATGTTCAAGATTTTTAAAAATAAAAATATACAGATTTCTTGGTGGATTCTTCGGAGATCCTTGTTCATTAGATATTGGATGAGGCCTGAGAAACTATATGTTTTCAGTTTTCCTTTTAAATCATATTTTTTAAGTAAGAGGTGTCAGCCAGAGGCCAAACATGTGGAACCTCACTGCCTAAGTGACTATTAAGGTCTCTCTTCCAACACTGAGATTCCATGAATCTAGGGAGATGATTGTTAGAGCCTCTCCAAGGCAAACTTGCTTTAAAAAATAGCAAAGCTTATTTCAGATTTTCCTACATCTCAAACTCCCTCATCTTTCAGTGTCAGTCCTAAACACGCTTAGTGTATGGCTGGTCTCAACACACCATTCACATGTGCAATATTGGATGATGTCAGACCTCTAGGTTCCCCTTCCCACGAGAATTTCCCTGTTCTGTACTCTATTTCCAGAAGTTCCTTTATCTGCCTGGCTAGACATATTTTGATTCAAGCTGAAGATACAGATAATGAATGACAGTGGCTTAACATATTACACTTTCTAAATAAATTTGTTTTCAGATGAATTTTAAGGATCTTAATAAATAATAGACTTCTCAGTCACTGTACTAGGTATATTTTTAAAAGTCTAAGCCTTTTTTAAAAATCAAGCTCAAACCATACAACATAGACAGAAGATAATTCATGAATGGGTATACATTGCCTCTTTCTGCAGTGATCTTCCTGTCTCAGCCTCCTGAGTTGCTGGGATTACAGGGGTGTGCCACTGCACCATGATCTTTTTTGCTACCTTGTAATTTATTTTTGGAGTAATTAGCTACACAAATAGTCTGGATTTTGATGACTGAATCTCTATAGCATCATCTAATCTAGCCTACTATATTTAACTCCATAGCTAGTTAAATCTAGGTCTAGTCTTTTTGATTTTCTGGCAAGAGTACCTCACAGGTGGTGTGTATTTCCTTGAGTAGACACATGATTCCAGTTGTCACTACTGTTACCAGTGATCACTGCACAGGTCTATTAGTACTATCGGGTACAACAACATCAATATGGATGCTCTTTCTTTTCCCACATATTTAACTATAGTATTTTAATAAAGAGAAATGTTGACTCCACCAAAGTACAGAAGAGACAGGATAAATGCTGGAAAGGATGTGTGGTGTAAGAGCTCTCTAGGTTCTCAGCTTGGAGAATACAGCCAAGCCACTGCCTCTCTAATTTCTGGAATACTGTACAACTTCTTAATCAAACTAGCTCCATGGAGGCAAGAATTTTCTACTGTACAAGGTAACTTATTTCATCTTTGGCATCCCATACTGTAAGAAGCTCTCATGGTTAGGTCTCCACATTTCCTCTAATTTCTTTCTACTAGGTTTAATTCTGGAAGCATAATATCAATCCATCTTCTTCAAGGCAATCCTTCATTAAAAGGAAATGGTTACTGTCTCCTCATCCCCAATGTCTTCTCTCTAAACAGAATGTTCACATTTTCCTGGACATCATGTGTGAATTTAGGTGTTCTAAAGAAATAATTTTAAACAGCTAACACATCCATTTATTTTTCTATTTTCCCTAAGTGAACCATGATGAATATTTTTCTTGAATTCTCAGATTGTGTGATAGACGAGTATATCAATACACACTTATTTCTTTTCCCTGTGATTTTACAGATAGCAATGAAAAATGCTGGAGAAATGACCAGCCTGTCTACTTTAAGTTTGAGAACAACACTTACAGCTGAATTTGAGTCATTTTATGGATTACTACCCGAATTCCCTTAATCCCTGGAGTTATAACAAAATGAATTTGCTATGGAGCATAAAATAAAATTTCCTTTTCATATAGTCTTTGCTGTATTACCTCATGAATAATCTCTTGATTAAAAAAAATGTTCCTGTGATCTTTTCCCAGTAAGAACACAAGACACCTTCCTATTGGAGGGAGAGGGAAATAGGATGAGAGGGAAAGAGGGAAGGAGAGAGAGGAAGACAGTTGCAGATCCCACTATCCTACTGCTTTAGCAGCTTTGGATAGAGCAAATGAGACCCCCCAAAAAATTCCTCTAGGGCAGAGATTCTATTTAATCAAGCATATTTTCTGTGAGAATCCTATAATCAACCATGTATTTTGTAAATGCAGCTTATGGGTTGGTTCCCCACTATTTCTTAGCTCTTTGGTGCAACTCAAATTTTTCCTACAAATATGTCCTGAATCTTATATCATCCCATTTCTCCCTCCATTTTTCAAATCAGATTTTCCCTTTAAGTGATATCCATTCTTATGCCTTGAAATATCACCCATAATTCTTAAACTTATATTTAGTTTGACTTCTCCATATTTCTGTGTGCTTGGTTTATGAAAGGAAACCTTAATTATATCCTTTGCTTGGTAAAGGGTTAAAACATTTGGATTTGTGCCTCCTTAGCAACAGAGAATATCTCTGTTCTGCCAGAGAACATGCAGGCCTGTCTTTATCAAAGCTTATTGTGAAATATTGCATTAATAGAAGACATGTAGTCTAACTCTTACCTGCGCAGGAAAACCTTTGCCCTCTTACAGATCCAGGCCATGAAATAATTATGTTCTTAAATGACATTCTCCTGGCTTCAGATAGGTTGCTCTTGCCTACTAAATTGTGACATTATGTCAACTTTCTAAACATCTAGCCATGTGAAACTAACCTTTTATCTTCCATGAGGATGTTGTTGAGGACATCATTCATCATAACACTCTCTTTCTTCCTAATGAACAGTAACCAGAAGATATTTCTTGTTCTTTGTTATTTTAATATAGTATTATTTCACCAAACAAATGGTTATCTCATTTCACCAATAACTGGTCATTATTGACATGATAATTTTGTAACTGATAATTTTTCACTCACTATTTTGATAATCCAAAAGCTCAAATTCATGCATGATTCATAACCATAATATCTATTAAAATTTCAGTTTATTTCCTGTGCTAATCTCACAGACACAATTATTTTCTTCCTCATTTTTTACATTGCTCTAACACTCTGATTTATACATTCTATCATTAATTTTCTAAGTTGCTTCAAATTTTTTATAAAAGGATAAACACATAAATATATGCATGTGAATTATATACATGAAAACTATATTATAGTTAGTTTTATGCCTCCTACATTAGACTGTGATAATCTTGGGGACCAGGGCTTTATTTTATTTTATGTATATTTAATTGTAGATGGCCACAATAACTTTATTTAGTTTTTATGTGGTACTAGGATCGACCTCAGTACCTCACACGTGCATGGCAGGCACTGTACCACTAAGCCCCAGCCACAGCCCCTAGGGCTTTATTTTATATTCCCAGGATTTATCATTCTTATTAGTGTTAGTAATTATCATTATTGTATCATTCTTATTAGCATTAGTATTTATTGTATTATAGGTCTGTGCCAGGCACTGAGCTAGCTCATTAAACATTTAACAGGTGTTGGCCTCTAGAGGGAGCCTGAGGCCTCTCTGACTCCAGCTGTACCCTCCCTCTAAATGCTTCATACACTGATCAAATTATAGGGCAGTTCTGCCCCCACTCCCCACCCATCATAAGCACACCACATCCATCTTTTAGGAATCTTTCACAAAATGGGCTGTTGGTAGTAGTTAGTGATTTTCTGACTCTGGGAATGTGATGTTTTTCTCTTCACAGAATTACTGAGGTCAGCTAGCGATCATAAGCAGGATAAGTAGGGGAGGGGCTGAAGAGGGCCCTTGGAGGGTATGGCAACAGAAGTTTGGCCCTCTGCCCTCCTCCTCTTCACTTTCTCTGCAGCTTCCTGTCTAGGAGCTAGACTTGTCAGTGTATGTAAGTTCTTCCCTATCCCTGCACAGTGGGGAGTGTGAACCTGTGTGAAACCCTGGAGTTCACCCAGCATTACTAGGTGTGTGCCTGGAAGAGAAAGAGCCTGGGTTCACTGTACATTTCTGGCCACTCAGTTCCCTCCACTTAGTGCTTCCTAAATTTTTTTTCAAAAGATCATTTTAAGACAAAAGATAAAATAAAGTCAATCAGAAAATTGGTTGTTTTTTTTCCCCAAACTGCCATTTTATTTCTAGGATATAGAAATAACAGACTATAATTCTATTTTTTATAGATACACTGAAAGCTTCCAAGTATATCTTTTGTTATCCCTGAAATTTTTCTTTCAAGGAACTTTTATAACTCTTTATAAATGGTTACAAATCTGAATAGATGTTCTTCTGGAAATCATTGTCTTTTAAGAACCTAAAAATACAAACATATCCTTCATCATGATTAACAAGTGAGGTGGCATCTCCACAGGAAGAAGGAAATATGAGTGCTCAGGGATATAATTCTGAGGTCTTTTCCTGAAACACCAGGAATAAAAATTCAAAATGATGACGGATTTCACCCAGTTCCAAATTTTTACCGGTGGGGCACTGGTTTTGAGTCACTGAAAACTATCACACACAATGAATACAAAGGGGATTTCAGGCCCAGGCTAAGTGTGGCTGAGAGTAATAATACTTCACTTCCCTACAGAGCTCATCACTATATCCTTAGATAATGTAGGGTGAGAACAAATATTATGCAGGAAGCAGTGGTGCATTTTTCATATAAAATTACAGAGAGAAAACATTGAATTATTGCCAAAAATTAGATTCTGGGCAATAAATAGTACATGGAACAAGGCTATTTTCTGAATGATAATCAGGTTATGAAGTTTTTCTTTCACTTTCATATATTAAGGAACAAATCTGTGAACTCTGCCATCTTCTTTTAATATTTTCTCTCTGTCCATCCTGATACTTTTTTATGTTTGTGGTACTGGAGACTAAACCCAGGATGTTCTACCACTGAGCGATGTTCCCACCCTCCCACGATTATTTTCCCCCTTATTTTGAGACAGGTCTGCCTAAATTGTCCAGGCTGGCCTAGAACTTGCAATCCTCCTGCCTCAGTCTCCTAAATCCCTGGGATTATATGTCTTGACCACAGGCCTGGCTTGAGATTCTTTTTGATAGCTATAATATACACTTTACCAGAAGGCTCGGTATGATATGTATTCAAGTCACAGGCAACGAATCATTTAAAATATCTCTAATTTTATCCTAGAGGATAAAAATCCCCATTTCTTAGCCCACCACACATATCTGATTGCATCCACACATTCTGTGGACAGAGTACACATGGACAGAAAGCACACACATGGTCCAAGCCACATTCACATTCAAGGGGCAGGGAAAGCTGGTACAGTACCTCATATGGGACTTCACATCCAGCAGCTCCAGTGCAGTGACCCGTGGCTCCCCAGCCAGGTTTTGCAAGATCTTCAGCCTTGGTCCACAGTGCTTATAGAATTCTGTGCAAATATTCAGCAGGGATTCCCGGGGTCTTCTGAACTCTTCCCGAGCAATTCGTTCATCCAGTTCCTCTCTAGGAAGACCCTGACCTTCCTCCAATAAATGAAGGTTTTCCCTGGAAAATTATAAAAGATTAATGAGGGGGTTGAAAACATGGATATGTGACAACTATGAGAGGAGAGTTATCATCACACTGAAAAAAACATAAAATTCCTATTGATTTCAGGAATTAGTAGGGTAAGATCCAGGAGAACCTCATGTGAATGATAAGAAAGTTATCAGCTTAGAAGAGATCAAATTGCTTTACATTAGCCACTTCTGAGCATTTATACAGAACCAGAATGCCATGCCTCAATTCAATGAATCTAATGGAACTGTAAATCAGATCCAAAGGCAATCATCTCAACACGTCAGAACTTAATGAAATTAGATCCAGTTTTTGGTACCTGATAAAGTGCAGTTTGGCTCCTTGCTCCTGGTACCTGGAAGTTGAAAAACAGTCTGCATAAGTATCAGAACAAGAACACAGTCCCTTGGCTGAGGCTCCATATATACTTTTTCATGTAAAATTAAAAAGGAAGACATACATTTTGATAAGTTCATAAATACACATATAGAATCCTAAAATAAGAAATATTTTTCTTTCATTTGGCTACTGCATGTACTGTAGTTATAGGTGCTATGAAAGCTATTTTATTGCCATATAATTTGAATAAAGAAAAATATATCAAAAATGCAAACTCATGGAATATAACCAAAGGAAAGAAATTTTGAAAACTTTAAAGTCTAAGGAATAATTTTAACACCATGTGCTCTGTTTCAGTTGATCAGAGGGAGAAGTGTGGCTGACTTCCTTCAGTTCTGGAGACTTACTGCTTACTGATTGATTGATCAGAAATTTGAGAGGATCTCTTTTTCTGCATTCACAATTCATCTAGTAGTCAAACCTAAGCCAATATGCCTACAGAAGCCCCTGTATATCACTTAAACTCTTTTTCCTTAATGTAAGAGATTAACACATGGGTTAAACACCGTACCAGACAATGTATAATTGGTTTTATTTTTGTCTTATTTTTAATATGAATATATATGATGAACAGGGAATTAACTTTACATAAATAATGACACCCTTAAAAATATGCTTCAGAAAGAGTGGGAATCAGTTTCTTTTCACAATCTCCCTGTTAACTACTCCATACTTAAAAGAAAGAACGAGACCTTTCTTTTAAGCTGATTTTACTGTGCACTATCCTAAATCTTGCTAGGAGAAGGAGGCACGCTTTTTGTGTGTTTTGGAGGGATTTATATGTTAATACAGAATGAAGCAGGTCAAGTATTAACTAGTACAGCCAGTGTCTAAGTTATAACAAAACATGAAAGGAGATTAAGTGAACAACCTTGAAAGTATCATTTAAGGACATGAGTCAAAGTCTGGATGAAATGTCTGCAGAAGATCTGCCCCAGGAATAAGCCACCTCCGATTATCATTGTTTCATTAGCCTTTTGTTGGAGGCAAATGGAAAAGCACTGGAATAATTCAAAGATAGCCCAGGAAGTAGAGATAAAATACCCAGTGCATAATCATGCAGACAAAACCAACACAAATGTCGATTTATGAAGGTGCTTTGGGTTTCTCTTTGACAATTTTAAAAGAAGCCTTTGTATTTTCTTGTAACTCTAAATGCTTACATTTTTTTTCTTTTCCTTGGTGTTTTTCAAAATCAATATTGACTATTTTCAAGATTCCTTTCATTCTCAACAACTGAGATTCAGGATTTATAAAATTGAGAGATCGTAGAAAACTAGAACACAGTGAATTACCTGGTGTTCACTCCAGAAGACATGGTATGATTGGCTGTGGTGGTCCCCTTGTGACCTTGATCACACCTGCTCATCTGTGGGGCTGTCATGGGCCTGCAACAATAATTGCCAGAACAAAACATCAGAAGTGGAAACACTTAGAAAGTTACTAAAGATATGTAAGTTTTAGAATCTTAAAAAGACAGGCTGTCTGGTTTTGAGCTTTTCTGTAACATATTTTCTGTCTGTACCAAGAGGCACTTAAGACAATGTTGATTCCATGGACTATGAGCACACCATGATTTAAGTTCTACTTCTTGGTTCTGAATAATAAACCATGACTCTTCAAATAAGATTTGTGATCAAACCCCTAAGTCTGTACTGATCAAGTCTGAGTTTAGAACTTGTTCTTCACTTCTACAGGTGCCAATCAATGAGTAAAAAGCAAGGATGTACATACTTCTTTATGTACCTTTTATCTTTTTTTCACTCTCATCTACACCATAACTAATCATTCTACCTTTCTGAGAAATCACCAAAGAATGAAATAATCCTCCTAGTGAAAATTATACCTAAGGCTATTCAGGAAAGTGAATAAATCTGTATTTATTTTAAGTCAGTATTTTCCATGATTAGTAATAAATCATTTATTTTTATATCTTCAGGGTTTACTTGAAATATTAGGTAAAATGTGCTTCTACTTTTGTATCTGAGACACAGAAGGGATGAACTAGTTTTTCAAAGCAATTCCTTTTATAAAATCTGTAAGGCTTGCTTCTATGTTGTTCATATTTTGTATGCTGAGTATGACTACTAAACTTTAAATAATCACACTCCATCTCTTCCCATGTCATGTGTAAGTGGAATTAAAGATAGCCCCGAGACTTTTGCTGCCAAGTGTTACTCCAGCAATCATGTTACCTTATACGGCAAAAGGGGAGATTATCTGAGTAGGCTGAATCTAATCACACCACAGCTCTTTAAAAATGGAGGTTTTCTCTGGTTGTGGGCAGAGATTGAAAGCATGAGAATGATTCAAGCACTACTGCTGTCTGGAAGATGGAAGGGGACAATGTGAGAGAAATGCAAATGCCTTTTCAATGCAGAGTGAGGAACTTGGCTGACAGCCAGCAAGGAAGTGGGACCTCAGACCAGAGCTGCATGAACCTGAATTCTGCCAAAACTGCAAATGAGTTTGGCAGTGGATTTCCCACCCAGTTCCCTCAGATAAGGGTTCAGTTAACCAATGCCTTAATTTCTACTTTGCAAAACCCTGAGCAGAGAACCTATTTGATGTTGCCTAGATCTCTGACCTGCAGGACTGCAAGATAATAAATGGGTTTTGTTTTTAAGCCTCTAAGTCTATGGCAATGTACTATACAATAATAGAAAATGGATACACTTATATTATATTTACCATACATAATATCTATATAAACTGTCAAAATTCTTTTTTCATGAGATAAAGAGAGCATGGAAATGAAAGAGAATTCTCATTTTCTTTTTGTAAAAAAAGTCAATTTTGTGGTACACACTACCAACTAATGAGACTAGTCTTCTACTCTACAAAAAGAATATTGAATGTACTAGAATTTGTATTATTTGAGGTGCCAGGACTTCATCCATAACTTTTCATGGGATTTTGGGTAATTCAATTGTAGATAAGTTAGTTGGATTATCCTTATAAAGGGATTAGAAAGGAAGAAAGGACCAACATTATGTAATATGAGGAGAAATAGCTAAAGTGGCATTTAGGGAAAATTGACTACTTATCTCTCATCTGTTGCAGGAAGAGGCTGGTAGATGGGCACAGAGAAAGAGTGTAAAGTTCTGTGTATCTCTTTAGGATGTTCTTCCCAGGACTTTCATGAAACTACCAGCAAAGCATTGGGACTATTTGTCATTGGAAGATAACTTGTCCCAGTTTCTGGCTCACTGCTTTCATTTACTCATTTTAGGTCCATGTGAGCATGTCAGGATGATCATCTATCCTAGGTTTTGGGGCTATATTCTGCCTGCCCAGATTAGCAGTGTGGCTCATGATTAGAAGTCAGATATTTTGAAGTTCATGAACAACAGTATTTATCCAAATGACTTAAGAACTCTGTGAAGCCACAAAGAGCTGAGTCATTAACTGTAAAAAAGAAAAAAAAAAAAGGATAGGTATCTCTAAACAAACACTGAGTTCTAGAGATCTTTACCCACAACATTTTCTTCTTCATAATTTCAATGGGTACGTATGGTTGAAGGCTGTGGATATTTCTGCCAATTGGATTACCTGGTGAGGACTTCCACACTGTACAAAAGTGCTTGTAAGGATGTTGCAAGAGCAGCTGTGGCAGCAATCTCCTCTCGGGCAGCAGGTACTGTCTCCACCTGTGATGTCTGCCTCTTTAGCTTTTGTAGGTAACATGGAACTAAAGCTTCCAAGACCATCAGCATCTGAAGACTGTAAGCAACAGAAAGAAAACCAAGTCACATTTAACAATCTACTTTTGGGGACTGTGTCATATTTAGGAGCATGGAAAAAGGTTCTAGAGAGATGAAGAATTCTAAGCCTCCTTCTTATCCCACCCAAATGCAGAGTAGTTAAAGCTGTAAGGAAGCATGTGATCTGGTTGGGGGGAGTTAGCCATTTATTAAAATTGTTGAAAAGATAGCATAATGATCACTGGTGGAGCTCCACAGTCCATTCTGAGAAACAGGCCTCAGAATCCTCAATGATTCTTCTATTCAGGAACTTGCTGAGAGTGATTTTCCAGCTGAAACAATTTTAGAGACAGTATACAACCTTTTTCTAGGAGGCTGGCTTCCTTTAAAAAAATATATGTATATGTACATATATACATATTTTATATATACACACATATATACATGTATATATGTATATGCATATATATGTTTATAAGTATATACACATATACATACGTATATATGTATACATTTATACGTATATATACATATATACATATATATATTTAAATAGTTGATGGACCTTTCTTTTATTCATTTATTCATGTGCAGTGCTGAGAATCGAACCCAGTGCCTCACACATGCTAGGTAAACGCTCTACCACTAGGCTACAAGCCCATCCCTAGGAGGCTGGCTTTTTAAAGCTTTGTGTGATTTTATAATAAGAGTCTGGCAACTGCCCCGGGAGTGTGGTCTGATAATGCCTACTTAGTAGAGTGAGTGGACACTGCTCCTGTGTAGGGCCCACTCAGTGAAGAACTGGGGTGTCAGAAATGTCATCTCAGAGGGGAGGTGGAAAGTAATTATGTAAGGCAGATTTTCCCTCTAAACTGTAAGTGCACAACATTAACATAAATCTTTTTGGAACATTCCCCCAGTGGAGCTTAAATTTGATAAGCTGTGGGTTCTAGAATACAATATGGACTGGTTGATATTCCAGAGAACCCCAAATCAGACTTTGGTCCATTTTCCTTCCTACATATATCAGTGAGTTTCTGCTATGATATTAATCAATATTGAGTACTGGTTTCTGATTGTATAACTGTGCCTAAAATAAGTGCTCTTGACACAGGAAATGGAAATGTTCAGAAAATTGATGGATATGGAATCAGAGCTAAGAGACTGAGCCATACCTCTTTGACAACTTAAAAAGGGAGACGAGAAGTCAGCTATGCTTCCTATGTTAAGAAGCACCTTGTTGCAGATTAATTGTCTTACTCAAAAAAGCTGATCAAAAAATTTTTTTTAATTATTGAAGGAGTCAGAAGTTAAGATTGCCTGGTACTTTTGTAAGTACCAGGTTGTTAGAGAAAAGGAAGCTTATTCAGTCATCCAGACTGTGCAACACTTTTCTCCAGGTATTTGTCAGTTTGTAGAGAACACTTGTACACTGAAGATGGAGTAAAATCGACATGACCACTTTGGAAGTCTTTCTGGTAGAATCTACTAAAGCTAAACATACACATTCTCTATAACCTAGCAAAGAATTTCAGCCTACAGAAATGCACACTGGACACATGTATGTGTAAAGATACATAAAAAAAAGTTCACTGCAGCATCATTCGTAATAGCTTCAAACTAGATCTAAGACAAAATCTGTTGGCAAAGAGAAGAAATGAATGAATTTTACCACAGACCACACAATGGAATATTATAGGTGAATGAGAAAGAATAAAATGTAGTTACATATAATTATATAGATGAAATAATATTGAATAACAGAAGTCAGATATTAAAAAGTACCTGCTATAATATTTCACCTAAATGGAGTTCAAAAAGAGGCAAAGCTGATTTAGATTTACCATGGAAATGGGGATAGTGGTGTCTCTGATACATTAAAACAAAAAACAAAACTGAACTCAGGGGCACTTTAACAATAGGGATTAAAGATGAACTACATCCCCAGACCTTTTTATTTTTGAGACAGGGTCTTGAAAAGTGTTGAAGCTGGCCTCTAACTTGTGATCCTCCCGTCTCAGCCTTCCAAGGTGGGATTATACGCATGTGCCCCTTCACTCAGCCCTCTCTGATTTTTTTTTTTGATCTGAGTTGTATTTACATAGATATAATAACTTTATGAACACTTATTCAACTGCAAAATTATGATTTTTAAAACTTTGACATTAATGTTACACCTGTATAAAATACACTTATGTAAGCACAATTTAACCACAAGAAGGATCTGGTGTTACAAATACAGAAAATTTATAAGAATATCCCAGGGAATAGCTAGTTAAGAAATCTTGACTTCACCAGGGACCCAGAGCCTTTGTTCAACCTGAGCCAAATGGGAAATTAGGAGGATCAATTTATTAACCAATCTTAATATTTAATATTGGGCTTTGGTCATTAACTCACAATAAGGGAGTTTGACTGTGAACTTTAATACCTTTTGATTTCAATGTGTTTGAATTTTAACTTAAAAGAGAATTTCAGGTCTCACTGGGAATTTGGTAATGAGAGAACTTTTTAGTCAAATTTGTCAGTTCTCTATGTCACTAGCATTTTAATATTAGAGAAATGTTATGCATTTCATTATTGTAGTGTCTTCATGTTGTCATGTAATCTCAATGCATAACCTCTAAAGCATACCCTTAATAATGTACTTGGACACACAACAGCAAATGGAGTAGGAAATACATTTTTACATTCAGATGTAGAGCAGATTTGGAATTCATGTGGGATACTGATCCACCCTGAACCCTTTTCTAGAGCTGATAAAATAGAAGTAGCAGGAACATGGGAGCAGGTCCATCATGGGGAACTGCAGATTTCTGTCCCAAGGCCACAGCCACACTCCTCCCTGACCATAGGCAGAAGTTTAATTCCTATTGTTAAAGATGATAAAAATCTGGGAATATTGAAGGGGACAATAAAGAGAGGTCAATTCATACACATTCTGGCCCCTCTTGGCCCTTTATCCCTTCTGTTCTGGGGGGAGAAGAAAAGGCTTGCCTAAGATGACAATGGATAAAGATATTCTGAGCATAGTCAACTTGGCTCTTTCTTTCTCCTTGGAGAGCCTGTCCACACAGTAGGACTTTATTGGGATGACACACTTTTTTTTTTTTTGGTAACAGGGATCAAACCTCGGGTTGCTTTACCGATGAGCCACATACCCAGCCACTGGGACTACAGTCATGCCTGGCGGGATGACTCACTTTTCATGTGAGTCCTCTGCCTTCTTGCACTTGGCAAAATGGAAGAGGAGATTTATATTCTTGCCCTTTGTGTGACAGGTGTTCTTATTGCTCCTTGAAAGGAGTTTTCATAAATGGTTTAGAAGTCTGCTATGAAATTTTGTTTGCTACTAATTTGTATTACATGAAAGGAAAATATTTTCTAACAAGACTAAACATCTTAGCCTCAGCACTAATTCTAAATGAAGGGATTTCAAATTAATGAGGATTTATAATATTTTCCAGAAACTTTGCTATGACAAGTTTCCTAAATTTAGTTTTCAGAACATTACTTGCCAGGATGTTACAGACTGAAAAACCAAAATATAAGCTTTGTAGTCAATAAATTTTATTTCCTTTGCTATTAGTTATTATGAGACACAGAATAAAGGGCTGCATTTACCTTCTGAATGATTCAGGAGCATACGCCACCACAGTGACACAGAGCTTAATGGCTTCACTGATAGAGAAGGTCAGATCTTCATTTCCATAGCAGAAATCTAAGGGGAGAAGGAATCAGTGCACACAGTCAGAACAGATTCCACCATGGATAATGAAGTTGACCCCTCTTAACTTTGTCTTTTCAGCTTTATTTTGTAGCCTTTTCTTTGTTCTATTTTATTTCTATGCTATGAAAACTATTAATTTCTTCATCTAAAGGGAATGAAATTCTGTTTTCTACTTTTGAATAAGTTAATGAAAAAATAAAGTTTTTTTGGGGGGGGGGAGTGTAGTTTTAATCATCTCATCTACTTAAAAGTCACTGAATGCATTTGAAAGGTAAGAAATGTGAAGCTTTATCTTTGAATTATGTCTAATTCTACATGTTGTAGTATAATAAAAGGCCATTTGGAGGATTATTTACTTAGAATTACTCAAGAGAATGCAACCTTCTGAAAATTGCAGTCTTAGATCAGTCGTCTATTGAACATCATTTTAGTGTGATTTTCATGTTGCTCTTTTGGAGTCACAAGAAATTTAAGAAAAACAGGAGATAAACAAATTCTACTCATTCAGTGTGTACCACTGTTCCATTTATTTTAATTGTTTAAGTTCTATATATGTGTGTATATGTATATGTACATACACACACACACACACACATAAATAATTAAAATGAGGAAAAAATGCCAAGGGAATTTTGCATTACCTAATGACTTGAGAGGCTTCTCAGCTTTGACCAGCTCTAGGATGTCTAATGTGTCAGTGGTCTCTCCTTCCAGGGACTGTAGCAAGTCAAATAGGCACTGAGCCGACACACCTTTGTTGGGCCCATTATTGGCAGCATCCTGTATAAGGACATACAATTTTAGTTCACTGACTCCCACCTCAGTACTAATGTAGTTGACCAGGGGTTCAAACTTCATAAACACTATCAGCAATAACAATTATAATATCTACCTGAAATTCAGCTTAGATAATTCTGTATCCAACAATGCTGGAGCATGATTTTGGAGTGGTACATCTGAATTTTAGGGAATCTATTAAGTACTAATCTAATACAAAGGATAAGGTTGTGAAAACTTGTAAAAATACAGCAATATATGAACTTCTGGAAAAGTTCTTGCCAAGTCACCTGTGGTATTAAGAGGGTAGAACTAAGAAAATTTCCATAATTGGTTGAATACTTGAAATATATTTGAGGAGCAGAGGCTTATTTTAAACCAAGTTCAAAGGTTTTGTTTAATAATATATCTTCAAAATAGAGATACTTGCCATTTCGTATGTATTTAAAATTAATTTGATCCATTCATTAAAACAATAAAATCCTTCTTAAGTCCCTAAGTGCCAGAAAGCATTCTGTACCCTGAGGTTATAGCAAAACAAAATCAAAACACAGAAATAAAACCAAAGTACAACTAAAAACAAATGAGCAAATGTAAAACAGACAAAGGTCTTGTTCTCATGGAGCTTAACTTCTAATGGTGGGGAGAGGGAGAGATACATGTTAATGGAACAAACTGACCATGGCCAGACCATGTGTGAAAATAGAGCTGACTCACAACCTGCAGCACACTGCCCAAGAAACCAAACCAAGATACTTCTAAAAAAACCTTCCTAGGAAGCTAGCCTGATTTAAGTCAGGTTTATAGGAAGTCAGACCACTAACTCTACTGGAAACCCAACAATAAGCCCTGCAACAGTTTTTCTCAAATGACTCGGACTTGATTAAAACTGGTGACTTCCCTAATTTTTGTTTTTACTTTCAGAGAAAGCTAAACATGCAGCCTATCACATAAGACTCCGCTTCTTGTTGGCCTCCCTGTAGCTTCTCCCCTCAGGCACAACTGAAGCTCCCTTCCTTTCCACTATAAAGCTTTCCCTCCTCTGCCTGCCCTGGGGTCTCTGCAGCGCACAAGGGATGGTGGCTGACTCCCTTGCCTCTGCAAGCTCTGAATAGCTAACCTTTGCTTTTGTCAAGTGCTTGGTCTTCATTTATTCTCATAGAGCTTACTCACAGGAAACTCCAAGAGAGGGGCCACACTAGCAAACAGCTGGAGCACAAAGGGCTTGCGGTGCAGAATGTAGAACTGGTGGCAGGCAAATTCGATGGCTTGACGTAACTGGGGATTGCTTTCATAGTCAGAGTATACCTGTGGGAAAATGTCACAGAGTTACAAAGTGCCTTCTAAAAGTATCAAAGTCCTGTTTGATTTTAAAATTTTGCATAGTTAATGGAAACAGAAAAATGACTAATTTCATAAGCTAGTGGAAGGTGTGTAAAATGGCATTATGCCTGAAATTTTATATATATATATATATATATATATATATATATATATATATATATATATCCTAAAAATCTAAATATAATTATCCCCTGGAAGTTTATGATTAGAATTTTTTCTCAAGGAAAGAATTGGGCAAATGTACAAAGATGTCTGTCAAAAAATGTTTGTTGCAAGATTGTAACAGTGGAAAACTTGAAAAAAGTCATTCATAAATGCTGATTGGTTAAGTGATTTATTGCACAATGTGACTGGTGTTATTAAGCTAAATGAAGCTACATGAAAAAAAGTCCATGGTATTTTGTTGAATGAAAAAAAAATAGGTTACAAACTTGAATATATAATACAACTTCTGTTTTTAAAAAGTGTGTGTGTGTGCGCGCGTGCAAATGTACAAATATGTGTAGGAGAGAGTGCCCGATTTTCAACAAGTGTAAACAACATGTCTCTGGGAAGGAGGACTGTAGGTGATCTCTATTTTCTGTTTAAACTTTTTAACTTCTGAACATAATTGCTTTTGGTAATCAGTAAAATATTTATCAAAATAGAGAAAATTGCCACTATTTAAAGAAAAGGCAGACAGTCCTGTGATAAAGGTAAATTTCTTGCCCCCATAGGTTGAACAAATTCTTCTTTGCACAAGCATGTATTATTTTCATAACTTTTATTGAAACTTCCCTAAAAGTAGATCATCAACCGCAGGCCCTCCCTGAATTTTATTAAGTGCTCCTAAATATAGCCAGATATATATCAAATGCTAGTAAACAGACATTGTTCCTGCTACATTCACCTCCTCTAATACCATTAAACCAAATTTAGCAGTAATAGAAATTTCTGGGCAGATAGAGGCCAGAGGGTCTCTTGGGAGAAACAACAACTGAACCCTTGCCATACATTTGACTCAACATCGATTCTCTGCCTAGGGCATAAGAACCACCTGGGGGCCTTATTAAAAACACCCATTACTGAACCCTGACCCCCAAAGTTTCTAATTCAGTAGCCCTGAGATGGGCTCAAGGAAGTGCATTTCTAGCAAATTCCCAGGTGATGTTGATACTGCTGGTTCAGAAACCACACTTTGAGAACCACTGAGCAAGAAGAAATGAGAAGGCACCTACTAACCCTGGGGATCTCAGGACAAAATGGGATATTGTGAACACTCAGAAATTTATTTGGGGGGTGGATTTCATTTGGTGCCTTTTACTGTAATGAAAGAAGACAATCCCATCATTAAAAAGTTTCTGTATAGATCTGGAACTGCTAGATACAGGTAGTCCGTGGGCTACTTTTCTGATTAGGAGAGGGGATTCCAGGCACCTGCAGCATGGTGGGGAGAATCCACTGGTAGCCACTGAGAGAGAAGAGGTGATTGAAGTGCACGGCGGTGTTGATGACGGTGGCAGCGTACTGCCTGAGCAGGGCACTGTCTTCTGGGTGAAGGATCAGAGCGCCGTTGAAAACGTTGAGGAAAAGCATGATTTCATCTCCCCAGGGGAATTCGCTTGGCATGCCCAGGAACATCTCTTCCAGGAGCTGGATCCACAAGCTTTTCTGAAGTGTGTCAAGGCCAAACAGTTCCTTCCCAGCTGTGAGAACATGAAACAGCAGAGACGGAATCAGTACCACACCAATCCCATCAGCAAAAGCAGGGGATCACTCGCCAGGGTGCTGCTGTTTCCCGTTTGTTCCTCTGGGGTGAGATCTCCTGCTAAAAGGCTTTTCCAGCACAGAGTTGCTGGCATTAGGATGAGGCTTCCTAGCTCTCAAAAGACTTTTATCAGCACCACTTGGATTGAAGTCTGTGGGCAAGCCAGGGCAGCATTCTGCTGCTCAATAAGCTGAAGCTTTGAGAAAATGTAAGCTATTCTAGCTAGAAAATGACAGGGCTGGGGTTAGTGCTTGGCCTTGGAATCACTCCTCAGGCTGGAGCTCTTTCCCACTATTGCTCTTTCCCTTCTGCAGGAGGACAATGACACACATGGATGCTAATTCAAGTAAATGGTACCAAATTAATAACAGTAACAGAGTTGGGTTCCAAACTGCATCTCTGTTTCTCTGTCTCTCACTTTGGATTTGATTTGATTAAAATGCACACATCTTAAATGTAGAGTTCAATGAGTTTCAAAGTATGCACATGTAACCAATTCCTAATCAATATATAGACAATTTTCATCATCTCCAAAAGTTGCCTCATGTCCTTTTCAGAAAGTCCAGAGGCAACCACTGTTCTGACTTCTGTCACCCCAAGTTAGTTTTGTCTTCTTCTGAAGTTCATATACCTACCTATGTTTTCTGTAGGGACTCCCCTCCCTACCCCCATCGTCACCTTGCTCCCTCACCATTCACTTTGAGTACCACTCTCCAAGATTGGTGCTTGGAATGGCAGCACCAGCATGCCTAGTGGGGCAAGTCTGGGCCCCATCCTAGAACTCATTCGTAGGTGGAGGGTGGGGCTCAGCAATGTGAGTTTTAACAAGTCATCCTGGTGATTCTGATGCACACGCAGTTCTAAGAACCACGGGTTCCCCTAACTGTCTGCTCATAAAGCTGCTCTTCAAGTGGGGACAAAACAAGGGTGTGAGGAAAGCCCTAGAGAGGAGAGGCTTTGTCCTGTCTGATACCTTGAGGATCACTGAAGAGTGAGAATTCGGCATCTATCGCACTCCGAGGGAATGAGGGCAGGCGGAGGAGGTCTTCCTGAAGCATGGAGACGTGGGACTGTTTGTGGGCTGTGGGGATCTTCTGCGTGAGGGAGATGAGAAACAACACCCGCCCCACCTCCTCCAGCTTCCTGGTGAACACCTAACAGAAAACAAAAGCAGGAGAGGAACTTCTGAGTTGCAGAGTACAGAAACTGGAGCAAAATTCTCAGTAACAAGTCGGGTTGACAAAATGAAAAAGGGAAAAGCAGAATAAGGGAGAAAGGCTTTTTTTCTGATCATACAGAAAGCAAACAATACTTAGTTGACTCTCAGTCTCTGCTTCCATCTGCTTGAAGAAGGAAGAGTTTCTTGTGGAGTTTGCAGTCTGCAGGAGCAGAAGGCAGCATTGTCAAGAGAGTTCAGTATTCCCAAAAGCCTATTTGTCTGGGGGGGGTCATAATGTGGATGATCTTCTTTTACTGGGTCAGTTTCAATTGCTTCTACAATTTCCTCAGTGCTTCAAACTGTTTACTGGCAGTTCTGGATTTGTCTCTTAAAAAAAAGGTTGAAATGGAACCAGGAAAAACCTATCTTGAGGAAAAAGTTCATGGGCCCTAATTGGTGCCCTTTGTCCCTGAGCCTAGGTGGCATGCCCAAGCACATGGGACTCTTGGTCCCTTCCCTTACTTCCATTTCTCTTGATGATCAAGTGAGCAGCCAGATGCTCATAAACAATAAGCGGCTGTTGAGGGACTTCTGAGCTAGAAACATAGGAATCCATATTGTCATCTCTCTGGGGAATTTAAAAGCCTTAAGATTCCAACTTAAGAGTATACAAATAGGGTCTCATTTCATGGCACTCTTTTGAAATACGTTTTTGAAAGATTTCCTTAAACATGGTAAATACATGCAAGCAAAGCACCATTATTGATTATGCTTTTATTTATTGTTGATTATCCTCCATCAAATTAGAGTCTAGGATCATTTGGTAAAATTGTTTTAGAAGTTGTTCTAAAACATTTCATTTTTTGCCCAACACCTCACACCTTGCAACACATTTAGTATTTTCTTTCTTTCAAAAGTAATTTAGGTAGTTAACAGTAGCTATTTTGCTTAAAATGACTTAAGTTATCTAAATCTATTCCATTCTCATTTAGTTCTTGACATGGCAGAAAATAAAATTGAAATAATCAAGTATCCTGAAATTCTTGTTTAGATATTTTATTTAAAAAAAAGGTAATATATAGACAATATTAAAATTGTATTGACTTTAGAATTGTGTATTAAAGCCATACTTTGCATGAAGAATGGAGAGTTTCCTTAAGGTCAAAGTCTGATTTGAGACTACATATGTAAATATTATTCTGATCTTCAATCTTAAACCTAAAGACAACTACTTGATTTTGTCTCTTCCTGTTTTAAGAAATAATAGTAAGGTCAGATCCTTGGTCAGTAGCAGAGCTGAATGGAATACAATCTCTAGTCCTTAGTTCAATGCTTTTTTTTTCAGGATAACAATATTGACCCCTTTTACTTTTTTTCTAGCTGGTGGAAACTTCTGATACTGATCTAGAGGCTACAGTATATGTACTTCTTATCCTGTTTCACAGAAATGTGAAATGAATATCACACTTATAAATCAATGGGTAAAAGAATCAGGATTTCTACAGCTTATATTCAATAATTCATTACGGCATTACTCTATGTGATTTGTTCTTAATGCCTATTCACCATCCAATCTATAAAACGTAACACTATTTTGGGGGACAATCTATTAAACAAGGTCACTCATCTATTCTTTCCAGAGAGGATCACAATGGAATCACAGAAGCTCTGGGTGGGCAACATATTTACAGATGATCGGTTCTAATGACACCACGACATAGGATAGAACTGAGTGGTCAGTTACCTGTTTCTGAATGAGCTCCTGTCCCTTCTCTGGACGCATGTGTACAAGGTTCAGCTGTGGAGATACTGACCTCCGGAAGGGATAAATATCTCGAACATAGGTCTGTGTGGATTACACAAAGAGAGAAAGAAAATTCAAATGATTAAATTTTATTCATTTCCTTTTTACCCAAAAGTCAGAAAAAAAGTTCATTTGTTTTCTAACAGTTTTGATTCTTCATAATTTTATGCTTTCAAACTCCTGCTTTCAAAAGCTTCAACCCATCCAGGTGGGGTGCTCTTTCCAGGCACTGGGTGCTATGTCAGGGGCGAAGCTAGGAGGCAACATACTAGACGACACTCTGAAAGGAGAAGGTAACCTTAACGTAAAACCAGGGGTCATCCTGAGGGCCCTATGGCTCATTAGATCAGGTCACCATGGCCATGTTTAACATAGAAAAAGAACCAGAATGGCCTTAAAAATCCAAGTAGACACACATAGTTTTTATATGGGCAATTTAATTTTTCACTTTGACATAATTATGATGAATAACCACATGCTCTCCTGGCCTACCTCCATCAATGATTACAACTGCCCTGAGGCAGATACTATCATCATCTTCACTTTACAAAAGACACTGAAGGGCAAAAAGGTAAAGCAACCCTTTCAAAGTCACGTAGACCTTAAGAGGCCATACTCTGCCCCTCTAAACAACCAGGTCCCCCTCACTGCCAGCTGTGCCTAGGAAAGGTGCTTTGAACCTTTGGCATAAACATGTGCGTCATTACTGCAGTCTCACCTTATTGTAGTGGATAAGATTCCATCTCTTATCCATCAGGAAATAATGTGTGGACTGGGATTCAGGGATGTTGAAAAACTCCAGACACTCCTAGAACAATAGCAACAAATTTTAATATATGTTTACCAGGAACATATTGTTTGTTAGTTAATAAGGTAGAAGACACAAGTATTGGAAGAACAAGATAACTTCTTACAAGGATTTTAAAATATTTTTCATATATTATATATATATATATGTATATATATGAGGATATATATTCATGGTTATATAAAAAAAGACTAATAAATAAAGACTAATCATGTAATATGAACTGTCTGCTCTCACAGTGCTCAAAGATGTCCTGTTATAATTCAGACCAAGTGATGAACTGTGGGGACACAGTGGCACCTACTGGTCTCAATATCAAGGAAAAAAACATGTTTGGTAAGACTATTAAGGAAAATACAAAGTGTAATACATTGAACACTTATTACATATCATATACAATGCTTTCCACGTAGATAACTTATATAACCTGAACTAGAATCCTAGTATTGTTGAAAAAGAAACTGTGGCTAGAGAGGCCCTATTATTTGATTTGGGTCATGCTGGCCATGGTGGAGCAAGGTTTGAACTTGCAGTTTGATTCATTACCATTCAACATGTGCATACAAATGGAATGGTTGTTGAATTTTGCTTCACTAGACCTTAGAAAATCTCTGGAGATGTCTGGGTAAAGTCTGAAGGAGAAGGAATGACCCCTTCCACTGAAATAAAATATACAAGTCTGGCAAAGATGAGTTTTTAGGAGGCTTTTCTACTTACATCTGGATCCAGAGTTGTGTTCCAGAAAATTAGATTACTGAAAGTTTGAACTTCAAACAGGGAATTACTGTATTAGTTTACTTACTACTTTATCTTAAGAACCTTGCAGGCAAGTGTAGCTATTGATTATATTTCTTTTCAGGAGAATCACTGCCATAAATACTTTCTTGGTCCACCTGATTTATTCTAAGGTATATATTTTATTTAGAGACAGGGTCTCACTGAGTTGCTTAGTGCCTGGCTTTTGCTGAGGCTGGCTTTGAACTCGAGATCCTCCTGCCTCAGCCTCCCCAGCTGCTTGGATTACAGGTGTGTGCTACCACGCTCAGCTTGTTTCACCAATAATTTCTAATGGTAATAAGTCAAGACTGTATACAGATTCAACTGGGTGCCACAAAAGGGATCTCTGGTCTGATCATTAGCCAACAGCTAAAGGTTACCCCAGTGCCATCAGTGGGCAAGACCAGGTCACCTTCAGAATGACCACAAGTGATGCTAGGAAGCTCCTAAGGTGGAATTCACAGAGTTCCAGGGAAGTGAGGAGCAACATCAGAGTTCATGCTGCTGCTACAACCAAGACAGGACTCTCCTGACTTGGCCTACTTCAATGCAGAGCTAAAAAATGTCAGTGAAAACTGGGGAAAATTACATAAGTACCTAATAGTGGGGCAGATTCTCAAAGAGTAAAGAATAGCGTACATTCCTTTGGAGATAGAAAAATGCCATTTATTTCTAAAATGGGTGTTTATAGATGTGACCATGGACATTGTGCATAAAAATCATTTTGTCAAAGGTCATTCCTACCTTCAACAGGGCTTCAAACTGAGTGTCTTCATGGACTGGTAACTGGGTTGGAATGTCACACTCATTTTGTCCATGAACTACCAACGTTTTGGTACCTACAGACAATAAAAATCACAATAAATGGACCCCACTACAGGAAAGTTTGTATTTAAAGCAGAAAGCCTTAAAATATTATCAAGTTGATTCTTAATTTATAGTTAGTGAGTGCTTTTTTAAATATTTTTATTCTTTTCACAATATCTTTATTTTTTTTTGAGAGAGAGAGAGAGAATTTTTAATATTTATTTTTTAGTTCTCAGTGGACACAACATCTTTGTATGTGGTGCTGAGGATCGAACCTGGGCTACACACATGCTAGGCCAGTGCACTACCGCTTGAGCCACATCCCCAGCCTGTTAGTGAGTGCTTAATATGAGTATTGGACTAATTGTACTCCTTTATTCATAGCTGAATGTGTATTTTAAATATGTTCACTTCTTAAACAATGATAGCTACCATTTATGGAGTTCCCAATACTTTTGCCCACGTAATTGTATTTAAATCCCCCAGCAAACTCATGACGTGAACTTCATCTTACAAATTAGAAATATGAGAGAAACTGAGAAATTTTTTATTGTTGTTGTTACCAGGGATTGAACCCAGGGGCACTTAACTTCTGAGCCGCATTTCCCACCCTTTTTAATATTTTATTTAGAGAAAGGGTCTCACTGAGTTGCTTAGGGCCTCACTAAATGGCTGAGGTTGGCTTTGAACTCACAATCCTCCTGTCTCAGTCTCCCAAGCAGCTAGGATTATAGGCATCCACCACCATGCCTGGCTAGAGAGAAATTTAATAATATATCCAAAGACATATATTTATTTAGTGGGAGAGTCAAAATTCAAACCTTAAGCACTGCAACAAGTAATACACTCCTGTATTTTAAATGAGATAACCTGGCAATGACAGTTGAAAAAATATAAACAAAGATATCAGCAAAACCAAAACAAGTTCCTGAAATGTAGTTTAAATGCACATTTTCTGTACTCTACTTTAGCTGGTTAAAACATGTTATTTTGGGTTAGGAATAGAGCTCAGTTGGCAGAGTGCTTGCCTCACATGCACAAGGCCCTGGGTTCAGTCCCCAGCACCCCCCGCCCCACCACCACACACACACACATGAAAAAAAATGTTTATTTTAACTTCATTTATTAATCATACAACTTTGTGAATATTATAATATACCTTGATTTTTAACAAGTTGTTCTAAAGTATATGAGTGACCAAATGAATTTGTTTACAATAACAAAAACTGATCACATTTTTGGATACTCTACAGAACACACAAATATTCAACTGTTTATTGAATGCTTCCCATGGATCAGGTATGGCAGCAAGTATTTTATATACTTAAACTCATTGATTTCTTGTGATTGTGAAGTATGAATTATATTCCTATTTTGCACACAGGGAAAGAAAACCTTACAAAAAAATGATGTTCTTTTCACAGCTGATACTAATTGTATGACTGATAAATGGCAGTGCTGACTTAACACAGGCTTCTCTGCTGCCAGAACCTATGTTCTCATCTCTGAATATCTTTGTCTTTCTCTTTATTTCTATTAAAATGACCAATTCTTTTATTTTTATCGTCACTGAACAAGGATAAAGGCTTGGTAAAATCTTTATCTTAAGGACAAACAAGCTGTGTGAAGTGAAAAGGAACTGTATCTAGAGTTCATATCACACTTGATGTTCTTTTGTAATTCTCCCTCTTCCTGCTTTTCCCTTTTCCAATCTTTCATAAAGCCATCTCTCATTGAGTTTACAAAGGACTGGGGTCCCTGCCATGCAGACAATATCATTCTCCTTGCAGTGCCAAAAATTCACTCAAAAAGGCTTTCAGTTCAGCTTTCCTCTGCGAGAGACTTCCATACATCTTTAACCTTGGCAGTCCTTCAAGGATCTCAGTTCTGATGTGTCCCTTTTCATCTGGCAACTGCTCACTTTTTAAAGGGTCTATTGTTTTTCTCTGATTGGATTAAACAAAAATTCTTTGATGCACTCCATTCTAGGGGTTAGAACTCTGAAAATTTTCTCATGAATGAAAGAGCATCCATGGTCTTTCAAAGGGCTATTCATAATTTTTTTTTTTTTACCTGGCATTGAAGCAGTCACCAGGAGCTTTACTTCACACTGTTCCTTCTTCATTGTCTGCTTGAGGTCCTTGAAGAAAAGGCCCTCCACGTACCCAACCACCTCCCACAGGAAAGTCAGAGTGGCTGAAATGGCATCCATTCCCCATTCACAAGGGGTTCGCACGAAGTACATGATCAATCCCACCTGAAATTAGAACAAGCGACAAAGCCACAGTGATCCTGAGCTCACATTCTCATTTCCCTGGCTCTTCTTTTTTAAATTTGGATCTTCTCCTGTGACTTCAATTTCTTTGTTCAAATGCTTCTCTAACACTTTCAATGGCACTGAGAGGGTGGAATTAGAAAATTGACAAACAGGCTTCCATATATTTTTATGTATCATTAAAATGACCAATTCTTAAGAAGAAGGCATAAAAATCATTCTTACAGACACCATATCTCCTAGTATTCTCAGGCACAGAAGCCATCCAAAATTAATCTGTATGTGATGTTTACCCACACACCAGCTGCAGCAAATAGTCTAATAGTCTGAACCTAAGAATGCCCTGCTTTGCCAAATCAGCAAATTCTAAAGTTTGATTTGTGTGTCCTCTAACATGTTGAAAAAAATGTGTCATTTTGCGTATTTTAAAGCTGACATTTAAAATGTCTTCTAAATCTACTTTTTAGTAGAAAGTAGAATATTTAACATTCTATACAATGAGGAGTGACTATAATTGGAATATTTGATGTAATAACTCTTGACTACCTTTCAATAGTACACAACGAAATCAGAAAAGAATAATGTAAAATTTTCCCCTGTAGGTTTAGCCATTGTTTCTTGAAAAATTCAGCAGTCCTGGGAAACTTTTCCATTATATTGAAATAATAAGGGTCACTAAACTCATTTGCTTTGATGGTTCTGAATGCTAATGCTTTAATGAGGGTCAAACATCACCTCTAGCAGAAATCTATAAAAGATGGAAACCAGATGAGCTTAAAGTGTCTCGATTAGTCAGAAGTGTGTCTTCCTTAAAACTGGTGTGCATTTCCGATTTTGTCTGTCTTATGTGCTATCAGAGCATTCAGGTGCCAGATATCTGAGATATCATGGGCCTTCTTTGTGTACAGTAGTAGATTGGTGACTGAGATGGCAGACAAGCTCAAGAACTGGTTCATGCTTATTAAGGATTTTGAGATGTATTCAAAAACATCTTAGAACTATCAAGGTACCACACTCATGCAAAAGTCTTCACATTCCCACAGTTACTCTTGCCCCACATTAAAGTTGCCAGGTCAAGTCAAACAGTGGATTTAAGAGTCTAGAAGTGATGAGTCAGTGTTGCCAACATCCCCACCATCTATACCTCTGACAGCAATTAGAAAAAAAGGAATATCTCATAAGGGTTATTTTAAAAAATTTGACTCTTCCCTTTACTGTTTTTTCTTTCTGAATACAAGCCCCTTCTCCTTGTCCACCCAAAGCAGACATCTGCCTGGGATTTGGGGAAAGAGTAGAGTCTGGACAGAAATGCAGAGATAGGAAGGTATATTCATGCAAAATAAGATTTTTAAGATTTAAAGCAAGGTCCAAATATGGCCATTCCTTTTCTCTATTAGCTTATCTGTTACCTGGGAGGACTTATGTTCACCTCTAAGGCTCACTTGAAATAGACAGAAGGAGAATATAGTAGAAGAAAAATTAAATGCTCATCTACTTGATGCAGAATTAAAAGATGGAGGAGAGTAATGATCTAGCCAAGTATTTGCCCTATCCGGTGACCTGGTAATGTGTGTGGGCAAGTGAAGGTAACATTCAAAGGGCTCTTGCCTCCAGTCTCTGGGTTTCCATTCCATACCAACCTGGACGCCATGTAAACTTGGCAGGGCACATACTTACACTGAGGGAGGCCCTGACATTTGTCTTTGCTAATCTATCTTTGCTTTTTTGTGTGACATAGCCAGGACCCCAAAACAGTGGACCCCTGACTGGAGAGTTTTCCAAATGGCTACAGTAGCTGAAGAGGACACTCTAGCTGGTGGACTTCCTATGCTTGAGCCAGACACATGGGCATTTACAGCACTAGCCAGAGTTGAGGTGAGATTGAGACTTCTAGCAAATACCACTGGAAGCAGACAGGCCTCATGTTTCCAGAGTCAAGGGCTTCCGTTTTTGCCAACCTGGCATCTAGCCACCAGTCAGACAAAGAACATTATCTCACAAGTATAGCAGCCAGAGGAAACACAGGGACAGACCCGTGAAGAAAGGTCTTTTTTCCTCCCCCACTCCACATGGTTCTTACAAACAAAAGCAGTGGGAAGAAGGAGGCTTCCTAGAGAATAAGCATTTTATCCAAGAAAGACTGAACACTATCCAAAAGTGCAGTTCATATTTTTGTATCAGTCTGAACTTATAACGAGATTGGACACTTATTTATATATTTTTTTCCCCTTGCCAACAGGCAAGTGGGCACTCCGGAAGACCAAATTAGTCACAGACAAGAGAAAGGAATTACAAATATTCTCTGCCCATGGGAGTTGTAGTGTGAGTTAAATTTGTCACCCAACTATGGATGCATATGCATATACATATGGACAAGTATTTCCCTGACGATAGTGAGGAAGAAGGAAAGGAGTTTTCCCGACAGAGACGTTAATTTGGCTTTCTGTCTGCCTGAATTAAGGTGTAGTTTCAAAGAATAGTCATCATGTCCCAGTCCCCCAAATGCATATTCATGTGAAGAAACTGGTAAGACCTGAAGTGTCAGGAAGGAGTTTTCAGATGAGGTTCAAGCATAGACAGCTGTCATGGAAAAATCCACTCACAAATATTTTCTACCTAGGGAAATACTTGCTCGTGTGTGTGTGTGTGTGTGTGTGTGTGTGTGTGTGTGTGTGTGTGTGTGTACAGGCATACACTTTAAATGGCAATACAGGAAAAGGGAATGAATGGCTAAAAATGACATGAAGGGAAATAAGGAAGTCGCATAATGCTAAAGAAAGAGTGGGAAAGCACGTTTGTGGAGTATCCACCAGGTGTCAAAACTGTGGCGGGCAGGGTCTTCCTCTACTAAGAGTGGTGGACTCCACTTACTGAGACTCACTTGTCTCTCAATTAATGAAAAATTATGTTTTAAAAACCCTGAGACTTTTATCTCATGTTCCTGCTTCTTACTTGGAAATCAACATAATCTATTGACTACTGACACTCACCAAGTAGTTGAATAGGATATGAGATGTCTGAGCAGGAAAGTCTCCAATGTTTAAGAGAAGTTTGCGCAGCATGTACATTAATTCATCCTGAAAAGAGAGCAGAATTTTAATGTCTTGTTCAGGTGCCATGCTGTAGGAAACAAAATTAATTTGTTGAAAATTGGGGGAGATTTTTAACTTTTTGCTCAGACTTTAAATGCTCAACATTTTAATATAGTTTATGTGATGCACATGTATACTTATAGTACATGTGATACTCAGTATGTAACTAATCTTAGTATTTATCTAACACCTTTCTTCTAGGAGCTGACATAAATATCAAGGACATCTGTGTTTTTTTTTTTTTAATAAAACTTTACACTGTATCTACAGGTCATGAGTAAACCTTTAGAGCTATATATTTAGTTAACTATCTGCCATGGCATGCCCTCCAAAGTGTGGTGGGAATGTAAGGAAGACCTATGTTGAGAAACCATTAAACAAACCAAGCTTACTAAACTTTTGAACTTCATAATTCTGTTTCCTAAGTTTTGAGTTAACAAGAAGAGTGAGGCCAAGAGAGGATAACTGGGCCATAACTAACTTATTTTCAGAAACTAAACCTAATATTCAAATGAATATGGTCATAATGTAGAAACAAATAATTTTTAATTATCAGTATATTTTTTTCATTGCTCAGCAAACTGTTTTTACATAATTTTCTTATAGGGTGGTCTGGCAAATTAGCTTTTTGACTAAAGAAGAGTGTTCACCTATTCTAATAATCCCACCTGTACCACAGACTCAGAATTCAACAAATGTATCCAAATTAACAACATTATACTAAATTTAGTCTTCGTTCAAAATATTGAGAGTCTTTCAGATTTAGGGTTATCACTAGTAACATACACACAGATGTCAAGTAACAAATTTGAAAGAAAACAGCAAAATTTAATATTGCTCATCATCATTATTTTAAAAAGTACTCTTTGGCTATGTATGAGAGGACATTGATGTTGCATGCACAGCACTATACAGAGTCTTTAACTTGCTTTTTACAGTATTCACAATCATAACTACACTGTAAAGGAAGAGGAATTTACTTGTCTATTGCTGATTGTCAGTTTTTCCAGAAAATGTCGAAGAACAGTTGATGGATCTTCAATTAGACAATTCCATAAGACTTGTTGGGCCACAGCACTCACTTTAGAAGAGGAAAAAAAAATTGAACATTTGTCTTAAATGGAGATAAATCTATTACACACTATTCAAACAATTAACCAAGCTTAAATTAGTTTCTCCATTTTGCCTTAGAAAGATTCTCTAAACTCTTTTTCTTTTGAAAGGTGAATATTCGTTCTTTTTCTTGTTCTCACTGAACATTTTCACATGTAAAGAAAAGTTAAGAAAAAAGAGTAAGATAGTCTTTAAGTATTAGCATTGCAAAGAATAACTTTGTGAACACACGCAGTTGTCTGTGTTGTGGAAACCACAATAATATGAGCAGTGGTAAGTCTTTATTAAAGTCATATTTCATTGCTTATGACATAAATTCCTAAAGTAATTATTTAGTGTTGGAAAATATATTTGGTTAAAGTGCACATGAATTACAGATGGTCTTTTAAAGTCTACATGGATGTGTTAAATAATATCTCTTTTGGTAAGTTAAAGTAGTTAAGCCAGTACTAATTGGGTTCCCGTTACTGATGAGAGACTCTTAAAAATAATCAGTCCTCATGAGAAATGATGTGCTCCTACTTTGGAAAAGGTAGTCAGGCTAAGATTACCTGCAAGCATCCAGACTAAGAAAGCCAGTGGGCAAAGGGATGAGTCTAAATAGCATTCCCAATTCCACTAGTTTTCTAAACTAGGTGTATAGAATTTAGCATAAATTTATCCTTCAGTCTATATTTTCAACAAACATTACCAATTATTGCTTCAGAAATTAACCATCCAACTGAAATTCAGAGCCTTATAAATCAATAATATGAATAAGAAATACATAAATACTAAGCTTTAGCATTCATGTATCCCATAAATAATTTTGAAAGGTGTAGATTTTTGTTAGGTTTGAAATTGGTTGCAAAAATATCTTTACAATACTTTTTATTCTCATTATTCTAATAAGGCAGTTTGATGCTTAAAACCTGGAAAACACAGAATACCACAAAGGGAAAAATAAAAATGGGAAGACCACCAATCATAATAATAGCTATGAACAATCTGGAGGATGTCCTTTTATATATAGGAAATACATACTTAACATATATGTTGAAACATATAGGAAACATTGTTTCATACTCAATTTTTTAATTTAGCAATATGAAGAACAGTTTTTATGTTAATATTCTAGAATATGATTTCTTATGTGTACAGAATACTCTCAATTGGCGTAAAAAGATTAATTTAATTGTCTGTGGTATAGCACATTTAAATTTTTTCCAGACTTTTGTTTTATATAATGTTCAGTGTCCTTTATAAACTTTTATATAGTCTCCGTTTTTGCTTTATAAAATTGCTAGAAACCAATTTTTTACACTTTTAAGTTTTTGATCCACATAATGAAACCCCATTCTAGAATGCTTGCACCAAATTTTATGCTTGAACACCAAGTTTTGAGGATGCTCTTTTTCCTGCCTCTTCACCAACTGGGGTATTTTAAGGAAATCTTTGCCTACTTTGTAACTGACATATAAGCTTTCACTGTTGTTTTAAACAGCTGTTTACAGGTGTTAATGGCCAATAAACTGTTTATATCCTTTGCCCATTTTTCTACAGGGGTTTTTAAAATTGATACTGAGTTTTAACTTTATTCTTAATTCAAAAATTTAAGAATATTAACCTTTTGTCTATCACAAGTATAACTCATCTTTACCCCTAGTTTTTCATTTCATTTTGCAATTAGGAAAGATGTTTTTTTGTGGTGTCAAATGAATAGCTAAAATTTCTAAGATGGACACAGTGACTGTTTCATTTCTACTTGACCAAGTTAAGTGTTGTTTTGTTTTCTGGTCATAGATAACCTTCCTGGACCTAACTACTTCTTTGTCAATGCTATTTATTGGTTATACAAGTATGAGAGGAGGAGGTCATAAATTGATGAGATATGGAAGTTTATAGCATGGCAGACTAACCTATTCCTGCTGCAAAAGTGACAGTGTTGGTATTCTAAGCCACAAATCTGTAGTTATAACAAATGATAAAACCATTCAACATGTGGGTAACATGTTCAGTGGGTAACATGTTCAAGAGGAATCTACTGTTCTCCATCAGATGAACCCTTAAGCCCATGACGGAAGGTGTGACGGGTCAAACTGTACCTGCTACTCCGTCCTCCCGCACCTCACCGTCCTCCATGAGATGAACGATGGGCAGCACTGCTGCACAGATGCATGCAGGGAACACGGCCTGTGGGGGCTGTGGCACATGGTGGTTTGGTGTGTGTTCCGTGGTGTGCTCCTCATCTGGAGGGGGAGACAAAATCGGGGTGCTTTCCCCAATGCTGTAATTCTAATACAACAACATTTCAGTTCAGTTCAAGTCTTACCGACTTAGTGGTATAATCATCAGCAATGATGAAATATCATAATTTTTTAAAAATTGGATTTACATAGAGTGTCTCCTCATGTTAAATAACAAAACCAACCCACTTCACAAATACTGTCTTTTTTTCTTGTTTTATGGAGAAAGAAGCATGGACATTCTGGGTAGATCAGCTCATAACATGAACTCAAAGATCACATTTTAAGTGGAGACTAAGTCATTTTTCACAGATGCAACTGGAAGTGGTAAGTACGAATACAGAGTAGCAAAAAACATATACACATGTTCCAGGTGAGAATAACAGCCCACTCATATTTATGTTCTTATGTTCACTGATAAATATGATTAATAATAAATTTGAACAATTATTTCATATGGGAATACAATGAGTTTAGATTTAATAGTCAAGGAATGTAGGAAAGACATTTTACAGCTCAATAAAAAAACTAATTTTATTATTAATACAAAGTAAGTCATTTTTCTAGAGTGCTTAAAGAACAGGGAGTCTTTGATTCTCATATTTCAGTGTATGTAGTTATTTGGGATTTTAGAGGTCTTATGAAGGACTGGAGGGTAAGAGACTTACTTAGTTGCTCTCAGTCCTGGTTTCACCCTAGATGTATATGAAAATCTTTAAACAGTATATGGACAGATACACTGGGTAGGCACTTAAGGAATAATAATAAAGATTACCCAAATCTAACACAAAAGCAATAAGAACATTGGAAAATATAGTCAAAATAAACATTCTCAGAACTTTAAAAATTAACCAAAATCTGAGAACAATTTAAGGAGTGTTTGTTAGAAATCAAAAAGCAGAATCTTGATATGATTGCTAGTGTTTTTGCTTTTTTAACTTTCTCTCTTCTCTCTGCCTTTCTTTGGCTTCTTGGTAGCCTTGGAAATTAGTAGCTGCATATCCATGGCAGATGTAAATACCAGCAGCCTAACAGCCTCTAGGGGGTATAGCAGGTTTGGAGCTCCCAAAAACCTTGTCACTAGAGAAATGTCACAACTTGAACTATTTAGCCACTATTTGGAAAATCCCCACGCAGAGTGCTTGTCTTTATTTGACTTGGCTCAATGCTTGCTTAGTGCAAATGATTTATACCTAGGTCATTGGCCAAAAAGAATTAGCAAACAACTGTCTCACATTACAGCTGGCTGAGGTGCTTATATCAGCTGGGGCAAGCAGGAATCTGCAGAAAAAACATAAAGGAAAATCTGGAGAATGTAGGTCTCTGACACATTCTTGGTATCTAGATGGCTGCATGCATGTGCAAGGGTGTGCTCTCGCTCATGAAAGACCTAAATTCCTAACCTATCGCTTCTGGCTGACCTTGAGGCTCTGCCCAAGCATAAAGTGAAACAGTGAAGGCCAAGGCAGAGTCTTAAACTACTGGAACACGAAGGTGACTCAGTACATCTATAGAGCCCTCTAGCAAAGGCTAGGAGACTCTTCAGTACATGGCATTTAAGAAAAAGCTCTGTCTAATCATTACCTGATCACTAATTTAACTTAAGAGATTTAGGTGATCATACTCAAGAAAGTATGCAGATTTTTAACAATTAGTCCAGAACAGTCAGTAACCAAACAAATAATAACACAACTTCTACCAATAACACGCCCCAATTTGGAAAGAGGATGTCTGATTTTCAAAGCTGCCACATGATGCAACTTAAATTTTCCATTTTTTGATAAAAAATTATGAAGCATGCAAAAAAATCAAGAAAATACTGCCCATAGAGAAATAAAAGCAGTCAATAGAAACTGTCTTTAAGGAAGCTTAGATTTGGGACTCAACTAGACAAAGATATTCTATCAGTAGTTGTATTTTCTATTTTAATACTTTATAAATGTTACATAAACATGACAGCTTTAATACAAAATAACAATAAAAATAAATCTGTCTTTTGCATACCATATCTTTTACATGCAAAATGGCAAATATAAATCTTATTTTATCCATAATTACATTAAGTAAAAATGGACAAAATATTCCTATCAAGAAACAGAATGAGCAGTAAAAATAAAAAGTGAAAAAGAACTTGAGAGTATTATGTTAAGTGAAATAAGCCAAACTTGGAAAGTCAAGGGTTGGATGTTTACTCTCACAGGTAGAAGATAGAGAGGAAAAAAAGTGAGGGGGGATCTCATGAAAATGTAAGTGAAAGGGAGCCCAAGGTAAGGATAGAAAAGGAGGGAAAGAAGTTGACCAAATTATGTTACATGTATTTATATGTGGGTTTATACATATGAATATCTCACAATGAATCCCACTGTTATATATAATTATAAGGTACCAAAAAAATAAATTAAAAAAAAAGAAACATGACTTAAATATATAGTGTTTTTAGAGTCATAGAGTTTCAGAGACACAAATAAGACGGAAGAAAGATGGAAAAAGATATGCCATATGGACAATAGTTAAGAGAAAGCTGGAACATCTATATTATTATCAAATTGAATTTTAATATAAAAAATTTTACTAGAGGCAAAGGAAGACATGTTATAACTATAAAAAAAATCAACCTATTGGGAAAACAATTTTACATGCATTTGTAACAACAAGAGAGCCCCAAAACTTAACAAGCAAAAACTGACAGAATTAAAGGGAGAAATAGATAATTCAATAGTAATCACTACAAACTTCACTATCCCACTCTCAGTAATGTTTAGAACAACTAGACAGACTTCATCAAGAGAACAGAGGACTTGAACAGCATTATAGACCAACTAAACCTAACATACATAAGCAATAATAATTAAACATTTTTCTGAAACATAGTTCAGAATGTATGCAATCACACACAAGCCTCAATGAGTTTATTTTTTTTAAAGAGAGAGAGAGAGAGAGAGAGAGAGAGAGAGAGAGAGAGAGAGAAAGAGAGAGAGAGAATTTTTTAATATTTATTTTTTTGACGGATACATCTTTGTTTGTATGTGGTGCTGAGGATCAAATGCGGGCCACATGCATGCCAGGAGAGTGCACTACCGCTTGAGCCACATCCCCAGCCCCTCCATGAGTTTAAAAAGGTGAAGTAATATGTTTTCTGACCCTAAGAGATTAAATTGTATATCAATAACTGTATAAGAACTTGGAAATTTACAAATATATAGAAATCAAACAGTTAATTCCAAATAACCAATGGTCAGATATTGAATTACATCATAAAATACTATTCCTTGAAAAGGATCAATAAAATTGACAAATCTTTAGGTAGACTGAGAAAGAGAAAAGAAGAAAAGACCCAAATTGCTAAAACTGAGGAAAAAGAGGGCACACATCACTACCAATCATAATTATCAATATAATAAGGATTGCAAAGAAATATTAAGGACAAGTATACATAAATAAATTAGAGAATGTGGATTAAATACACAAGTCTCTAGGAAGGCATAACGTAAAGAAGTTGACTAGGGAAGAAATAGAAAATTTGAATAGATTTATATCAAAGAGATTGCTATAGTAATTAAAAAAAAAACTTTCCACAAAGGAAAGCCAAGACCCAGGTAACTTTATTGGACAATTCCACCAAATACTGAACAGATATTTAACACTAATTCTTCACAAAAACTTCTAAAAATTAGAAGAGAAGGAAACACTGCTTAAATCAGTCTAATAAGTCAGTATTGCTTTGTACTGAAACTAGATAATGACATCACAAGAAATGAAAAACAGATCAGTATCCCTTATGTGTATAGATGAGAAAATCTTCAACAAGCTATTAGTAAACTGAATCTAGAACTATATAAGATTATATACTATGACCAAATGAGATTTACCTCAGAAATGCAAGGAAAGATAAACATATAAAAAGCAACAAATATATCTTAATAGAATGAAAAAAAAAACACCTCATGAGAATTTCAATAAGTACAAAAAAGCCTTTGATAAAACTCAACACTTTTCATAATAAAAAAGAAAATACAAAACTAGGAAATGAAGGGCACTTCCTCAACATTATAAAGGCCATTTATTAAAAACCCACAGATTTTTTTTAAAATAAAAAATCCACTAACACTAACTGGATTAAGTTAGTGAATACTTAATAGTAAAAGACTGAATGCTTTCCCCCAAGATCAGAAACAAGGCAAAAATATCTGATCTCACCTCTCCTATACAAACCATACTGGATGTTTAACCAGTATTATTAAATATAAAATAAAGAGAAAGATTAGTAGGAAAGAAATAAATTATCTTTATTTGCAGATGATATAATTTCGTGTATAAAAAAGCCTAAGGAATCCACAAGAAACTATTAGAAGTAATAAACTATTTCATAGAGGCTGCAGGATACAAGATATAATATACAAAAATCAACTGTATTTTTAAAAGACTTTTTAGTTATAGATGGACACAATATCTTTATTTTATTTATTTTTATGTGGTGCTGAGGATCAAACCTAGTGCCTCATGCATGTGAGGCAAGCACTCTACCATTGAGCTACAACCCCAGCCCTCAACTGTATTTTTATGCATGGGGAATAAAATCTCAAAAGTAAAATTAGAAGAATAACTTATTTTTTTGGGGGGGGAGGTGGGTACTGGAGATTGAACTCAGGGCCACTTAACCACTGAGCCACATACCCAGCCCTATTTTGTATTTTATTTAGAGACAAGGTCTCACTGAGTAGCTTAGTGCCTTGCTTTTGCTGAGGCTGGCTTTGAACTTGCAATCCTCTTGTCTCAGCCTCCCTTGCTGCTGGGATTACAGGTGTGCACCACCATACCTGGCAGGAGAACACTTTTAAATAAACTAGCATCAAAAATAATAAAATACTTAGGAATAAATTCAATGAAAGAAGTACAAGACTTGTACACTGAAAGCTACACATATTGTTGAAATAGGACCTAAATGAATGAAAAAGTATGCGTGTTCATTGATCAGAAGACTTAATAAATCCCACAGTGATCTACAGATACAATGCAATGAGATCTCATGTGTCTTTTTTAAGAAGTTGACAAAATAATCCTCCAATTCACATAAAAGTGCCAAGAGACCAAGATTAGCTAACATAATTTTGAAGAAGAAAAACATAGTTGAAGAACTCACATTTTCCTTAAAAAAATCTTACTATAAAGTTACAGTAATCAAGACTTATATATGCTACTGACACAAAGTATGGTACTGACACAAAGATTGAAGTATGGATCAATAGAATAGAAAGATCAGAAATAAACCATTACATTTGTGTTCAATTGATTTTTTACATTAATCCAAAAAAATTAATGAAGAAAAAGAATATCTTCAATAAATGGTACTCAGACAACTAGATATCTACATGCAAAAGAATGAAGTTGAATTCTAATATCATAATTAAAACATTAACTCAAAATTGACTGGACTCCTAAATATAAGTGCTAAAGCCATACAACTCTTGGGAAAAAAACATAGGAACAGATTTTTGTTATCTTGGGATACACAATTGTTTCTTAGATATGACACTAAAAGTACAAGTGACAAAATTTTATATATATATATATATAATTTTATATACATCTATGCATATAAATTTATATATATAATATATACATATATATATTCACATATATGACTTAAATAAAATTACAATCTTCCATGTTTCAAATTTGCCATTAAGAAAGTAAAAAGCCAAACCATAATGGTTTGGAAAATATTTGTGAACCGTTTATCTGACAAATGGCCTGTCTCCAAAATATATAAATAATTCTTATCACTCAACAGTGAAATTAACCAATTAAAAATGGGCAAATAACAGTATGGATACTTTGTTTTACATCTACATACTTCTTTCATGTATTGAAATAAATGCTTTCTCATTTGTATTTCATGTAATTGTAATTATATCTTTTACATTAAATGATATGCAAATTTAATACATAAAAGTAATAAAGAAAATAAAGACAAAAGATTCAAATGGACATTTTCCTAGAGAAGATATATGAATATTCAATTAGCACATGAAAAGATAATTTGCATTAGCATAATGCAAATCAAAATCATAATGAGATAGCCATTTCACATCCAAAGGCATGGCTAAAACTAAAACAGACAATAAAGAGTATGGGAAAAGATGTGGAGCAACTGGAACCCTCACACTTTTTGATGGGAATGTAAAATGGTACAGACACATTGGAAATACTTTGGCAATTTTCCTCATAAAAACTTCCACATGTCTGTTCCTAAGAGCCTAATTCATAGTAGACAAAATGGAAACAAAATGTGATAGAAAATTATTTGGGAATAAATAAGAATGAAAACTTAATACATGCTACAATATGGATGAACCTTGATAATATTATGCCAAATGAAAAAAATCCAGTCACAAAAGAACATATATCATACAATTCCATTTATATGAAATGTGTAAAATGGGCAAATCCATGGAAATAAAAAGCAGATTAGTTCTTGCTGGGTTCAGGGAAGCAGTGACTGCTAATGGGTATGGGTTTTCTTTTGATATGAAAAAGATATTTGAAAATTAAGATAGTGAGTGTTACATATTCCGTGGATATACTAAAAACTACAGCACTGTATACATCAGAGATGAATCTTACGATACATGAATTATTTCTTATTAAAATTGTTATGAAAATACAGATACGTCTTGGGCCCCATCTCCATAAGTTGTGAATAACTAGCATCAGTCATTTTTCAAAATTCCCTAGGACTGTGTAGCAAAGGGTTGAGAATGACTGCTCTATTTGTTCCATTTCTGTATATATTTTTGCTGACTTCATAAATCAGTGATGATATCTATATAACCATATAGCAGTTAGCCAGTTGTTCATCATTAGAGAAGTATAGTTTTTATGTTTTGGGAGCTGAAGAACATCAGTCTGCCTCCCACCCCTCCCATATCAAGAATCAGACTTCATTACAGGAATTTCATGATATTTAGTCTTAATTTGATTGTTAAGTTACTCCAGAACAACGTCCTACACTGGAGTCACTGAAAGAGGGTTTAAAAGTACCAGATACATGGGTCCTACCTTCAGAGATTGTAATTGTGATAGGTCTGGACATTTTAAAAAAGCTTCCCAGTAATGTGAAGCCAGGGAAGAAAACCATTTACTGCCTAGAATAATGTCTTCAGGACTTTCAGCAATATGATTACATGTAATGTAATTAAAAGAGGTCAACTTAAAAATGAGAATTCTTGGTGAAATCAACATTTTTTTTTTAAGGATTCCACTCTGGTTTTTCTTTTTTAACCTCAAATCATCAAATAAGTTCTTTAATGAGGACAAGTGTAAAAGTAATAAGGTGATGTTAACTGGAAAAAGATCCAAAACAATTGAGCCATGAGGAATAAAGAAGGCATTTGCAAGAGGACATACCTTCTGCGCTGACAGCTGAACGCACCGACCAGACCGACCCTCGTCGGAAGGAGTAATTCCTGTGGGAGGTGCTCGAGGTGCAGGAGGGGCTCACGGACAGTCGGCGGGATGCCAGATTGGTGACTTCTTCTACTGGCAAACAAAATGGGGCATGTGAACTTTACAACTCAATTTATCATCATCACAGATACAGTTATGCTTATACCACAAGTATACACTGCTTTCAGACCACAGGGCTAAAGTCACTTAGAATGACTAGGAAACAAAGACTCTACAAAAGAAAGACAAAAGTTCCTCCTAAAGTTTCCCAGGAAGTCAGAACACAGAATCACTGAAATTAAAATGATTCATAAATCATTTTTTTTATGTCAACTGACAAATTGTCTACATGTGTGAAGGCTGGAAACAGTTATTGGATTACTCTATTTTCAATGATGAAAGAGTGGTTGCATTTACTTTAATAAGCATTCTGAATTTAGCCAGAATCTGGAATCACAACCAAGCCTTCATCCAAGATCTGACGGGTTCCCTCAGCACAGCTCATGTTTTCCCTGGGAAATGGGCCAACTCTAGACTTTAGAAAGCAACAACTTCTTTCTTTGGATATTGTCAGAAAGTGATAGAGGTGGAGGGGGCATATCACCTCATATCACACAAGGTCATGAATTTCTATTTAAAAACAAGTCCTTTCCCTGTGACTCGGCCCCCAAAGAAGTCCGGGGTGCAGAGGGCACCTTCTTCTTCCGGCTCTGAGTTGGGTGTGCAGGTGGGCTCATAGCAAGCCTCCTGGGTGATGGGGATGGCAGTAATGAGGCTGGCTTCTCGACCCAGGCGTTTCTTCTCTTCCTCCTGCTGCAAGTTCTTTAAGATATGTTCTGCTCTTTGATGAGAGCGAGAGACAGCCCGGGCAGAAAAGGATTTCTGTGGAGACATGAGGGCAGGTTTATTTAGTAGGAACTCTTCCTGCAAGGTTAGAGTCATAAAGAACGACCTAATGAATTACACCCATGTGGTAGTTTGACCTCAGGAAATGTTAGGGCCCTTTATGATCCAGTTTTATGGAGATTTATTTGTTTTTCTACCAATTTTCTAAGTTATGTATGACTGAGCATTTTTTAACTCGATTAGAATAGTTATTGAAGAATATCTGTAATTTCTGGAAATAATCTTATTTAACTTTTAGGATTTTTGGTGATATCAGTGATTCACTTTTTAAACATTAACACTAAAAATAGGACAAATTCACTCTTCAAAATTTGGTACACATATTTTTGAACTGGCTTTAAGTGAAGGATATTCATTACATAAGGTTAACAAAATAGAAAGTTGAAACCATGGAAAGGAGGAGGAAGGAGATACATCTCTCATATAAACCAGTTAGTATGTGACTTATTCCATTTTTGTAACCAAGTATTTATTACACTTTAAATAATATTTGTAGATAAACACAGTGGCACAATGTAAATATTTAAATTGTAGAAATACAATTACTGAGTTTAGGAGAGTTGATAGTGTGACTATGGTTGAATATAAAATTTGATCTATGTCTACTAGTACCAAAGGCATAAAGGAAAAATTTTAAAAAAATAGGACAAATTCACTCTTCAACAGGTGAATTTCACTTTGCAAAATGGCTATTCTATTTATGCCTTCCTTTTGCTGAGACAAATTCCAAGAGCTCTGGAGACAGTGGTCTCAGTGCAGGGAAATGATCCTGGAATTCTTCACAACCAATAGGAAGCAATCTCTATGTCCAACAGCAACTGCACATCTCTTTGTTGGCCTATAGTAACATAAGCTTCTAGAGTCTGATAAGAGATCTTGGTAACTCTTCTAAAGGTGGGCATGCATAGAAACCTTATTTGTTGCATATTAACATAAGACAAAAGGTTTACTATGACGAATGGCACAATAGCAGTTAAAAAGCATTTGATTGGACAATTCATTTTCAAGACTAGGTGGTTAAGCTGGCTTATTATATAGCAAAAGGTAAGAATTGTGGAGGGAGAGAAAGGGCTGGTTACAGAGGCAGGGGACTTTGTTTCAAACATATTGTAAAGTCGGGAGAGAGTTGGTTGGCTCAAGGGAATCCATTGCCTGTATGGGAGAAAAGTCAAGAATCTAAGGCTGGTGGTTCAGATGTTGTAATTACCACACATATGAGAAAAGAAACAGATGTGCCTTTCTCTTTAGCACTGGATCACGGGATATGAAGATATTGTACGTGAAAAAACTAAAATAAAACAGGCAAATTGCAATGGGTGAAGAGTTCAAACAATTCTCCAAGAAAACTGCAAATGCCTTACAAAGTCTGCATATGATATGCAAAATGTTCAACTTAACTTCAATATTCAACTAACTTTTTCAAAAGGGTGTGAATTAAAAAACCAATAACTATTTTTTGCCACTTGAGGTGTCAATTTAAAAAAACACACACATTACTTGGAATAGAAAAGATGTTTTTCTTAAGGAAAAATGTGTAAGGTAAAATGGCATAACATTTTTTTGGATATTTTGTTAGATGTATTGAAAGTCTTTAACATGTATATATAATTGCCATAAATTTGATGGGAATTTATTCAAGGAAAGATGATAGATTTGTGTAAAGAGATGAGTTCTTCTATTTTTGCTATGTTTTCCAAATCTTTTACATAATTCATAATTTGGAAAAGTAAGTAAAGCAGGCATATTTTGAGAATTGACTTTATCAATAGCCTCATATTCTTGGGTTTTGTGTGCAAATAGCTGTGTTCTTGACTTAGCTGTTAATGGGTTACATTTTACACAGCTGTGATATGGAAGAGCAGCATAAGACCTGAGGTCTGAGTGATATGTGTGGTGATGATATTGATGACCTGCAAAATAAGAAGCAAAAGAGGAAGTGGGAGTTCCCAACTCTCTTCTTTTTCTTACTCTTGCAGGGTCAGTATTTTTAACCTTCAGGTATTTCACATCTTATAGGTTAAATTAGTATATTTGCTGTATAATAGCAGCAAAGTGCTTCCATTGGTCAAGAAATCCATGCCTAATACTTTTAATAATTTTATAAGATGGCTGAAGCTTTTATAAAACAAAATTATGTTGACTGGAACGTATGCAAATGACCACTACTATGTGTTAGTTTCTTCTGTCACAGAAATGAACAACTCTATGAATGTTGTTACATTCTTTTAACAAGAACAAAGGAGTTATCTCACATTTATTGCTTTTCTCTTTTACATGTACTCCAGGCAGCTTGGAGATATGGGGGCAAAGTGCTTGATACTCACAGACTGATCTTCATTAATGGGGTCCTGGACACTCCCACTGCACTGAGGGACCCATGGAGGGTCAAACATTGGGACAGATGGCATTCCAAGCACTGGGGAGGGCAGGGTGAAGTTGATACTGGGAGGCGGGATCTGTTAGTTGATAACAGAAGAATGAGGTGAGCAAGATGAAATATGAGTCTGGAAAGAGTCGAGTCTGAAGTATAATTAAGACACAATCCATTTTAATAGGTGTCAAGGACCTACGTGACTCCTCCCAGAATAGGCAAGAAACAAAGAGAAGAGCTGTCTGAAAAGCTATTTTTTTTTTTTTGCTGGAGGACACACCATGAACCTCTCTGGGCCTCAGTTTACTCATCAATAAAATGAAAGAGTTTCAACTAAATGACATTTAGTTGTGTTAACTATCTTCCTCCAAAGGTACACAGATATATAGATACACACACACACGTATTCTTTTAACAGCAAAATGCATAGAAGATTACAATCCACTTATATGTGCTTACCTCTGGGGATGTTATTATGCTATTGAGGTTTTATAGAAACTTGATTCTCTATTTTACATTCTTCTGTATTTCAATTTTTCTTTTAGCAACAAGAACACATTCGTGTGTGAGTTATGTTTACTTATATAATTAGAAAAACAAAAGACAAGGTTTTCCTTCACTAGGCATTGTAGCTCCGACGTTCTTGGATTTAAACAAATCTTGGGTGAGTTTTGCTGATCAAATTCTCATGTGGGAAGTATCTCTCACCTTAAAAATCTGCTGTGCTCCCTCCTCCATCCGGGGCCAAACCTGATAGCGAAACCTCCAGAGCGTGTGGAATTTGAGGACAGCATTCAGTCTCTGCACAGTCTCTGGGTGGTGGAACTCTGACATCAACATGTCAGACACGGCTTCAGGAACCTTCACAGCACACAGCAGGAACATGGCAGCTAGAGACAGTTAATGATTCGTCAGCTATACATTTTTAAGTTTTGCTTGATTTCTGGGGTTGGGAAAAAGTGGTAGCTGCTTAGATCTTCTGAAAATGACTCCTGAGCTCAGATCCAAGCCACCAGCACTGGCCAAAACCACTAGAAACCAAACATCACTCTGATTCACCTATAATCATCCAAAATCTGTTGCAAAAGCAGCAACAGCATGACATTTCAGTAGAATAACTTATGCTAAGCAAGGCTTCCTTTGGCTCACAGAGAAAAGAGAATGCCAGAGGAAGCCTATGAAAAAACAAATCACACATCAAAATACACTATTTATGAAGTGGCTAGAGTCATCCCACGGTAACCCAAGAACATTACATAAGATCCAATGCAAACCACTTCTGTATCATCAGTTGTATTTTAAAAATACACATTGCAGATTCTATTAGAAACTTCTACCTTTCTTAGAGATAGAAGAGATGGAGAAGCAAAAAGATTTCATGGATCATAATACTTCCATTTTATTTTTTAATTTTGGGAAAAGTTAAATATCAATAAGAGAAAGGTCAGGTGCTAATGAACAATGAGACTGATAAATATGCTAAAGCACAGATAAAGGGTCAGAGGCAATCATTAAAAACATATAAGAGGTTGTGAGGGGAAAGAGGGGGAAAAACAAGGGAGAGAACTGAACAACAACAGATGACGCAGAGAGGGAAGATGGGAGGGGAGAGGAGGGGGGATAGTAGGGGATAGGAAAGGCAGCAGAATACAACAGTCACTAATATGGCATTATGGAAAAATGTGGATGTGTAACCGATGTGATTCTGCAATTTGTATTTGGGGTAAAAATGGGAGTTCATAACTCACTTGAATCAAATGTATGAAACATGATATGTCATGAGCTTTGTAATGTTTTGAACAACCAATAAAAAAAAAAACATATTCTAGAATCTCTCTTCTTTTCTCCCCAGAGCCTCAAAACACGCTCAGTCTTGGTAGAAGACCCAGAGCAGGGCCTTAGTCCTCACTCTTCTCTACTTTGTGATCTTGGGCAAGCCTTTTAGATTCTGTTAGCTTCCATTTCCTCACTGATAAACTGGAGGATGATGACACCTGACTTCAAATTTGTTGTTAAAATAAATCAAAGAATGTATGAAAAAGTGCTTTGTAAAGTGAATGGTGTCGCACAGTTCTAAAGTACATTTCATCTTTCCATGACAATATGGTAAAATGGGAAGGGTATTTACAACGTGCCATCAGATCTGGGTTGGATTTTCTGGCTAATTCTGAACTGTGCAGATTGGATAAGTTCCTTCAACTCTCTGACTTGAGTTTGCTCATCCTCAGAATGATCTATCAGTAACACGTTGTCTGTGGAATATAGTTCTATAACAACTGTTAGTTATTGTGATCCTTGGTTTATTAATATCCTTTTTATTCCTAGCCTACCAGCTGCCTAAGTCTCCACTCTTTCTCCTTTTTTTAACTTCCCTTTAAAAATATACTCTATACTGCTTTAATTTTTAAACATCATGCTCACTCTTTAAATCACTGAGGCTCTAATCTCTTTACAACAGTAGTTTCCTTATTGATTATCAGATCCATTGGTATATTTTTTACCGAATGTTTTTACCCTTAACACCTTTGAAACAATCTACTTGAGACTTACTCTCTTTTATTTCCATGGCTTGAAATCATTAATTTTTTACTTTTCTTATCCCTTTTCCTGGGTCCCCATCTGCTGCTATTATTTCAGCTGTCACCTACATCAACTTGTTCCCAAGTTTATCTCTGGTTTCAGCTTTTCTCTTTTTGGGGGAGTGGGGGTTACTAGGGATTGAGCTCAGGGGCACTCAGCCACTGAGCCACATCTCCAGCCCTATTTTATATTTTATTTAGAGACAGGACTCACTGAGTTGCTTAGTGCCTCACTTTTGCTGAGGCTGGCTTTCAACTCGTTATCCTCCTGCCTCAGCCTCCTGGGCTGCTGGGATTACAGGCGTGTGCCACAATGCCCAACTGGCTTTTCTCTTTACTTCTTCCAGGTCATGTCTCCCAACTCTATGTCACATACTACCCTCACCTAAAAAAAAAAAAAAGAAAGAAAGAAAGAAAGAAAGAAAGAAAGAAAGAAAGAAAGAAAGAAAGAAAGGAAAAAGAAAAATCTCTATTTCTAAAACCAAACTATTCTGCTCATTGCGGCCATATTAAACTTGGTAATAATTCAGTCTCTTATGCACATTTTCTTTTTGGCTCAGAGCCCATGAATAATTTCTCATATAGCAATTTTAGAAAGTCCACAACCCTAACTCTGCCATCCAGGGTCTGTGGCAATCCAAGTTCCACTCACCTCTCTAATTTTATGGATAGTTGGTCTCTCTGGAAAGCTACTCTAGTGGTCAAATCAGTCTCCAGTCTTTCCAAGTAAGCCCAGTTTATTTCCACACCAACACCATTTTCCCTGCTTGGCTAACTTTTAGTCATTCTGAAAGCCTGGTCCACCTTTATATTTTCCCTTGGAGTCTCCATGACTGTCCTGATTTGGGAAAGAATGCCTTCTGTAGCTCTCCGAGAGAAGCAAAAACTTGAGCTTTAATGTAAACAAATATATTTTTTGAAGATATTTGTTTAGTGTAGTATAAAAGAACAAAAGGCTAGAACCTAAAATTTTACCTACAGGTCTTGATTAAATAAATTATGGTATATCTATTCAGTCAGTGGAATCTTCTGCAGCCATTAAAAAGAGTTGAGGTAAAACTATAAAATAATTTTAAAATGCTCTCCAAATATCAATGAAAAACTGCAAAGCACAAAAGCTTTTATAATATCCTTGTGTGGAAACAAAAACATGCAATATATACATAAAACACACACACACACACACACACACACACACACACAGACACACACACACATGTATAATGTACCCTAGAGGAATTCCTGAGAAACTTAATTGTTGCCTCTGAAGAAAGGAACAAGTAGTCATGGGAAAGAGGGTGACACTTTTAACTTCATAAATTTTTGTAATACTTGAATTTTTACCATGTGCATTTTGCAATCAACATACTATGAATAAATAAAGGAATTTGTCTAAAAGGGGGAAATGAAGAGCCTACATTTTGTATCTACCAGATATGTTTTGGACAAATCACTTAAATTTCATGAATTTATTTTGACATTGTAATTTGGACATAGAAAATTACTCTCATGAGATCTGATAAAGTTAATGTTAGTGATGCACTTTCAGTCTAGGAAATAACATAAAAAGAATTTTATCTTTTAGAAAACATAGTGAAAATGTAGGTTTGGGAGGGAAATTATCTCTCTAATTTCTTAATACTGCTGGAGTTTGGATGGTGCATGTCTCCTAAAGATCTATGTGTTGCTCCCCAGGGTGGTGCTACTGGGAGGCACAGGGTGAGTTGGGGCCTACTGAGAGGTCCTTTGGTCTTTGGGGGCATACTTTTGAAAAGGACAGTGAGTCTCTATCTTTTTCTCCCTTTTGCTTCATAGTTATGAGGTGAGCAGTTCTGCTCTGCTATGTGCTCCCCACCATTTCCGTCTTGTACCATCATGGACTGGAACCTCTAAAGCCATTAACCAAATAAACCTTTTCTCTTCATAGGTTGGCTATCTCAGGTATTTTGTTAATAGTTTTGGAAAGATGATTAACACATATTCTGAGAGAAATCTACTGTTCTTGTGCAAATCACATAGTGATTTTGGAAAAGAGCACTCAAAACCTGGGTCTTATTTCCTATAGCACACAACTATGTTTGCGGTTCTAGCAACTGCCACCAACCTAATCTAGAGGCAAAAATTAGATGAATTCCCCTCTCTCTTATTTCAACAGTATGGCAGTGGCTGCAGGCGTGGGGTCCCAGGTGGTCTTTCTTTACCTGCTGCCCCTGCCATGTGCTCATCCATGCTGAGCAGGAGCTCCCAGGCTGCTGGCTGGATATCACCATACATCTCCTCTGTCAGAATTGGAGCTGCCTTGATTAAAAGAGATAAAGGAGCAGGCGACAAGCTCATCACCTGGGAAAGATGGAAATCATGTTTTAAAATCTTTTAGGACATTGATTACTGTCTTCTTCCTTATGAGTAACTTCCCCTCTCGGATTTCCTTAAATGACCTGAAAATACTTTCTAAAAGGGGAGCATATTTAGTTGGCATAGTGTATGAGCTTTATACTTTTCAGTTGAAGAAAATTAGAAGGGTAAAAGAAAACCTCCCTCCCTAATCTTGTAATGCTTTCATCACAAAATCAGCTTTACAACCACCCAAGCATAAACTGTAGAACACATACAACTCCACAAGAAAAGACAAATACCAGCCAATGTATATTTGTCTTAAAAGTCCTGGTTGACTTCTAAAGACTTGCGTATTTCCTTCCTCTTGGTAGATTTCTGCTGAAAACCATAAGCAAACAGTAACTTCTGAAGGAGTCCTTAGAAAGCTATTTTTCTAAGCCAGTGTGAGCTTCAATGGCATTTTCCTTTGAAGCAGTATACACTGTGGTTATAACCCCAGGTCCATCCACAAAACATATTTAATCCATTATTTCAGATAATATAGGCAGTAAATGTAGGTTCTGGAAAAGTCATAATTTTAAATATATTCCAGAAAAACATGAAAAATTTGTTTTTTTTCCCTGCAGAAAGGTACAATTTAGAGTTTAGCTTACAATAGCAACATAATAGTGTTATGATTAGTAGGTAAATATAGTATTTTATTTAATTCATGCAATAATCTTTTGGGATGGGTCTAGTGTTATACTCCCCACTTTCTAGATAAAGAGACTAAGACCAAGGAAAATTAAGTAACCTGTGCAGAGTCCCAGAGCTACAGCAGCAGGCACGGGATCCAGACTGTCTCATTCTGAAACCTATGGGTGTTGCCACCATGCACTGATGAGAAATCAGCTCCACTGGAGTGGGCAGACTGGGGAAAGATGTGGCTCCAGCTAAACCCCTCTGGCTTTGTCTGTGTATCTGGATGCCTAGCAAGAAGGATTTTTCCCTAGCACACTTGGTGGCACTTTTCTCACCAGTTAAGGAGTCCTTTATGTCAGCATGGTGCCAACTTATATTGTGTTTCCCAAATGCTTGTAAACAGGCTGTCTGGAACTTCTTCCCTATTAATGCTCCATGGATGTTTTTTGATCCAGGTGCCAGTACCTGAAGTCGGATGTATTTCAGCATCCCAGAATCCTTTTTTCCTTCCAGGTTGGCATCTGAAGCTCTCTTCTTCAGGGAAGGTGTCCTCAGGCATGACTTATCTGAGCACTGAAAAGAAGATGTGAAATGTAATGAAGGTGCTGTGATTTCTCAAACACCAACAGTGCTTAATTCCCCCCCAATCCTTCAAACAATCATCTTCTAATGGAAGGTCTGGTTTAATGCTTTTTAGTGGGCCTGTGTCTTGTTAAATTTAGAAAAGAAGTTAATTTTGCAATGAAAAGGGAGTTTAGAGATATTTAGTACATTTTAGGAAACTGGAATCCAGACAGGTGGAGTAACTTGACCAAGTTATAAAGCTAATTATTAGCAGAATAAGGAAAGGAAAAATATCTTCTGATTTCCATTTCAGGGTTAATTATATTCTATCAGCTGGTTAAAAATACAAATCTTTTAAACTATTGAGTCAGGTAAAATCCACTCTGTTCCTTTATAGGGTTGCAAGGTACATTTTGAAACATTTCAACTCATAAAAAAAAAGAAAGAAAATATTTCATAGAGAAGTGTTAGGACATTAAAGGTCAAAGAGAGGGGTTATCAAGTGTTATGGGTTGGATATGAGGTGTTCCCCCAAAGCTTCTGTGTTGTAAGAATATTTAGAGGTGGAATGATTGAATTACGGAAGCGGTAACCTAATCAGTCTATTCTACTTTAAATGGAGTAACTGGGTGGGAATTGTAGGAAGGTGGGGCTTGGTTGTAGGAGGTAGATCACTGAGGGTGTGCCCTAGAAGAGTTCTTGGGGCCCCTTCTCCTGGCATTCATGAGTGGAGCAGCACCTTACCACAGTGCCATGATGTTCTGCCTGACCTTGGTTCCAGAGCAAAGGAGTGAGCCAACCATGAACTAAACAAACAAAAATAAACTTTTCCCTCTCTAAGTATTTTGCTCACATCAACGAAAAGGAAGTATGAGCTTATAGCAGCCATCATCTAGGTCTCAGTTGTATAGGTAAAATGGTTTCTTTTTTAAGTACTCATCTGCAGGAGGCAGCAGCTCTTCTTTCAAAATGTGCCCTCAACCTGGGTTCAGAAAAGCTCGACTCATCTGCATAAGCACAGATGAGACAATTGCTTCCTCTGACTCCATAACTGCCAACCAATGGAGTGAACTGAGCAGCTGGGGACAGGCCCTTGTTTATTTATCCTGAGTTCTGATTCCTCCTAGTTTTGCACTCCAGGCAGTGAAAAGAGGGAGTCCTTTTTCTTGTACAGACTAAAGCTCATTTGTTTTTCCAGTGCCATGTCAATGAAACACTTTCTCCCTCAATGCCAAGGGAAAAAAACAGAACTTCGGAAAGATTTTTAAACAGAGCTTCACAGTGTTATAGATGGAGATATTTTGAAAGAAAAGGCAAATCTAAAAGTATGTGCATGTTCCAAGAAAGTCTTTTGAAACTCTGACATAAAGACTCAAGACAATGAATCTGCTATTTGGCTTAGTACAGAACCAACTTTTTAAATGAACCTACTTGGAAACAAGGGATCAGAGCTCTTATGTTTTCTAAATAAAAAAAACCATGGAGGTGCATACTTGGGAACACATATAACTTGGGGAAAGAAGCATTGAATTGCTGGTCCCCACCCCTCCCCGTGAATGTAAAAGCCATATTCAGCATAAATAGCATGCTTATTTTACATAACTTGAAAATTGTTCCAAAATCACACATAGCAATAGTTTTCCATATAAATAAATGTGTTTTGATATCCTTTTAAAAAGAGGTAGGATATTTAAAAATCAGTATTTCCCTGTTTTAATTCTTTCTACTTTTAAAACAATACACTTACATTATAGAATATCTGGAAAAGGCAGAAAAACTATGAAGAAGCAAAAAATCCCCCAAATTGTGAACTCAATGATAGTCATTATTTTATTCTTTGTTTTCCCCTCAATGCACCTTAGCAAAACTGTGATGATGCTTTGAATGTGGCACAACAATTTTAAACAATTCACTTCACTATGATTTTATAAATATTTTCCAGGTAGTTATAATTATTTTAAAATATGATTTCTGTATTTTACAAATATTTTGACCTGTTGTCCTTTAGTTGGACATTTTGTTTTTTTCAGGGATACTTATGAATAGTTCTCCTTGATTTTAACCAAATACTCAGCTTAGGGAAAAAAAGAAAAAGGATGAGCATTAGTTCCTATATGTTGGGAAATGCAGGGTTGTGTTTAATTCTGCCTACCAAGACAGAAGATTTAAGTCCAGCACCTCATAGATCACATATTTAATGACCTTTATTGGCTCTATTTCTCCTTCTGTTTCTGGTTTCATAAGAGTCAGCTAGATCCTTTCAAAAAAAACCCCTTAATTATTTGAATAAGTTCAAATAGGTTTCTGCTTCTTGCAACAGAGTATTGGCTACAGAGAAATAATGCTTAGTTATTCTAAATAAAATATTCATTCACTTAATAATTCAAGATTTTTTTGTGTGTTAACCATATGTCAGGAATGGGGTCAACTTCTGGAGATAGGTTGGGGAGCAAATCATCATGGGGTTTGCACTCTTGGAGACTGTCTTTCTAAGGAGAGACCGAAAGCAAACAAGCAAGCAAATAAAAGGGCCATGATAAGTAAAAAAAGGAGATACGTACCATGAAGCATGATTCACCCAGGAAATAACAAGGCATTTAAAATTCAGGAATGCTGAAATCAGCCTACTGGGCTCTCCTAGAAAGGCATTTCCCTATATTTCTGGGAAAAGCACCATGCCAAATGAAGGGCAAACTCTGTGCTTCACATATGTTGGACATGTGAGTTACGGATGTTATGTTGGGCAATCATAAGGCCAAGGAATCAAGACCCACAGCCTGGTCTCAGACTCACAACAGTGTTGTCTACAGCTTTTGAAAAACATTGTTTCTGCAAGACAGCAGTGGACCTCTTTCTATTTGCATTGGTTTTATAAAATTTACCCACATTCAGTCCTTTCTATTTTTGGACATGTATTACCATTCTCCTACCCTTCTTTTTGGTTGAAAGAAAAAAAAATGTTTTATCTACTCCTTTTTATCATCAGCAAGCACTAATTGAACCTTTATTTAGAACACAGCATTGGACAAGGTACAGATGGGAAACCATAGAATTCCTTGGTGAGGAAAATATATACATATAGCATGATAGTTTATATACATAAAAAATAACCTTCAAGTTTGGAAGTGCACTAAAATAAACTCACAGAACATACTGCGAGTCCCCAAGTGCTGGAATGTAGATTAGCAGATTGATCAGAGTGAGATGGGTTGCAAAATGTACCGGCTGTCACAAATACATTCTGCCATAAAAACCAATTAAAGAGCAAACAGGAATGAAGTACCAATTGCTCACAGTCAATTCTAATCAGACCGTTGTTTTTACTCTTGATTTATTGCCTTTTTCTGTTTTCATTTTGGATCTGGAAATGTGGCATTGTTCATTTGTGTGACAGATTCAGAAGAGGCAAATGGAAAACATCATGAGAGGAAAAAGATGCTTGAGCAGGAAGCGAGCATTTTGGAAATAAAATGTTTGCCACAGAAGATTCAGAATGTTCTTTCAGCTCTCTACCTGAATGACTAACTTCAATGTGATGAGGGTACATTTCTTTGGCTTAGATTTCCTAGCTGTAAGTCACAGAAGGTTCATAAGACTTTTCTGCTGCTTCACACCAGTGTCATGGGTGAGCAGAGGTGAAGGGCTCTCATGAGCTTTGCTAGACTATAATGTCACTCACTCATTCAATATTTATTGTTTCTCTGCTGTTAGTGAGTTCTCTGTTAGTGACACATAGGATATAAAAATTGTAAAACATCCTCAGTTCTCAAAGAGTTTATAACTAAGTGACAGAGGGTGCTTGTTATTACTCATAGGGTGGAATACAAGCCTTCTCCTCGCCTACATGCTCTAGTTCCTATCTGCCTTACCATGTACTGCAGTCCTTTGTGTTTGCCTCTTCTCACTAGTTGGAAAATTCTGTGTTCCATTAACATTCAAGCACCCTTCAGTTAAAGGTCACTTGTCACTTTATTGGAGAGGTTAGCCTCAATAAGCTGTTAGTGCAGTATGCCTGTCTATCGAATTGATGGCTGTTGCAATTTTATATCAATCTGGGAGGCTTATTTGATTAATGTCTGTCTCTCAGACATTTGTCCCTTTTGCTCATTATTATACCAGCACAAAGTATGGGGCTTAGCATGGCCCACAGGTTCTTAAAAACTTAGTTGTGTAGATAAATGGAGAGATGGATGAATACACAGAGGAATGAATGAATGAACAAATGAAGAATAAGAATATAACAAGTAAAAAACCATTATGATTTAGATGAAAAAAGAAGGAAGGAAAATAACATTTATTGTCCACCTGTAATATGTCCTGTGCTTAACACTTGGGGAATCAGAAAAGGTTTCAGGGATGTGATGGTACTTAAATTGGGTCCTTAAAAACGTTTGCGTCTGACAATATATAGATTAGAGATGAAATTATAGTTTGGGCAAAAAAGTGGCAGCAAAAATTTCAGACGGTGTATAGAGAACAATTAACATTAATTTAGGCTCATGTATTTTTGCAATTTCCAACATATACTGTTTCCTCTTAAAGCTAAGGGAGTTTGTATATGAAGAGAGAACTTACATAAATTAAAATAGATTTTCTTTAAATGTGATGTCATTTGTGTTTGAAATATAGACTGTATATTAAAATACATGTATACATGTATACATGCATACACACAAACATATACATAATTTTTACTTTTATGCCATTATTTAGAAGTTCATACGGTTCATTGTAACTCACAGTTTATCTTTTCTCCAATTTCATTCTCCCTATAATTTGTATAATATGAATAACATGAGATATGGTCTAGTTAAAAAGCCCTGACTTTGACTGCAAATTAGTACACCATGCTTCATACCATGCTTCAGTCTAAAGTGACCAAATTACCATATCTAGAACTCTAGCAATAACAGCTAACCATGGACCTAAAAGCAAGGGAATTAGAAAGAAAACAATTGATCTTTCTACCTGGTCCTACTTTGTTCATGTTGATATATGCTTAGTTGTGTAGATAAATGGAGAGATGGAAAGCAGTATGGAGATTCCTCAAAAAAAAAAAAACAGGAATGGAACCACCATATGACCTAGCTGTCTCATTCCCTGGTACTTATTTAAAAGAATTAAAATCAGAATACTATGGTGAAACACATCAACCTTTATAGCAATGCAACTCACAATAGTCAAGATATGGAACCAACCAGGTGCCCATCATTAGATGAATGGATTAAGAAAATGTGGTATATACAGAATGGAGCTTTACTCAGCCATTAAGAAGAATGAAATTATGGCATTTGCTGGTAAACAAATGGAAGTGGAGACTATCATGCTGAGTAAAATAAACCAGACTCAGAAATTCAGGGGCCCAATGTTTTCTCTCATATGCGGAAACTAAAGCAAAATAAGGAGAAAAGCAAGGGTTGGGAGTTGGAAATCTTAAAGACAGAGGGAAGATCAGTAGAGCAGAAGGAGAGGGGGAGAGAAGGGGATGGAAATGGGGGGGAAATGCAGAATAAATTCAACAAAATTACACTATGTGCATGTATAAATATTCCACAGGGAAATTCACTTTAATGTATAACTATAAAGCACCAATTAAAAATATATAAATGAATGGAAGGAAGAGTAGAAAAAGAGGAATGGGGAGAAATGAGGGAAGGGAAAGGGGGCATTGGGGACTGAAATGGAGTAAATTAAATTCCGTGCATGTATAATTGTCAAAATGAACCCAACTATTATATGCAACTATAATGCACCAATAAAAGCAAAATATTAAAAAAGTTCTGACTTTAGTATTCCATATTTCTAAGTTAAAGTTTAGCTGAATATGTTTTTTTAGATATGAACTGTGGACAATCTCATCTTTCTGAGACTCAATTTTTTCACCTATAAAATGTAAAGAAAAATACCTCTTGCATCAAAGCACTTTGTCAATGATGTGTGTGTGTGTGTAATATATATATATATATATATATATATATATATATATATATATATATATATACACTTCTTTTGCCCTCATATATATATTTAGAAAAAAATATTAAATAAGCATGTCCCAGAAGCTAATACTGCACTCTTATGTGATACATACTTTTTTTTTTCTTTAGGATCTCTTGTACTAGTCAAAAGTTCTTCAGTGATCACATATTGTTTTTATATTTTAAAAGTTATAATTTAAAAATCCCTTTGTGATGCTAAAGCATTACAAATTGCTGCAGAACTCAACCACATTTTTGTTTTTATTATTTGTGATCTCTAGTTATTTGATGTATATATTATTGCCCAATTCCAGTCCAAACCTGGCTTGTGAATTCCTTAGTAGAAAGAGCCTTTGCTCCTACTTACATTTTTTTAAAAATATTTGGCCTAATAGTGTGCCAACAGCAGGTGCATAATGAATGCTTGTTGAAATGAATAGGTGTTATAGAAAAATCTCTTAGCAAAACCATTTGGGAAAAGCAGCTGCAGGGGCAGCCACAGCATTCAAGTTAAGCATCTTGGCTACCATGCCTGGTCAGGGCAGGTGGGCAACTCAAGGCTTTGCTGGCAGGAGCACAGCAGCCCTGGTTACTGTCTTCATCTTCTGCCAGCTCAGCTGCTCAGGGTTGTCAGGAGCGTGCAGCTGAATGCCTGGAAAATGTCATAGTTTCTTGAAGGAATTTCCTTTAGGCTGATCTGACCTAGATTATTCTGTTATTTTTCTGTGAACAGTTGGGCCATTTAGGGCTTATTTCATAATACATAATTGCATTAGCTTCCTATTGTGGCTGTAACAAATTACCACAAGCTTTGTGGCTTAAAACACAGATGTATTATCTTGCAGTTCTGGTTGTCAGAAGTCTGAATGGGAGTGGAAGGATAGCATTCCTTCTGGAGGCCCCAGGGATGCTCCATTTCCTTGTCTTTTCCAGCTTCTAGAGGTGCTGGTTTTCTTTGGCTCGTGGCCTGCATCATGCTGACCTCTGCTTCTGCCATCTCATCTCCTTCTCTGTCTCTGAATCCCTTAGGCTTTTCTTCACTTATAAGGCCTTACGATTACATTGAGCCCACCTGCATAATGCAGGATAATTTCCCCTTGGTAAAATCCCTAATCATACCTGTGAAGTCTCTTTTCATATAGGGTGACATATTCACAGGTTTCCAGGGAGTAGATGCAAACATCTTTGTGGAGGAAGCATTATTCTGCCTGCCACAAAAACTTACTTATCACCACAACCATTGTGAATTCATATTTATTCACAAAAATTAGGCAAAACCTGGGGAAGAGTCCATGTTTACTTGTGAACATGAAGACAAAGCATTTTTCTTGCACTTATTATGTACCTTTGTGCAGAAGCACAGAGAACCGTAGGCTGGTTTGAACAATTGCAGTTTCCTGAAAATTTTTATTGCTGGGGAAGATTGTTAGGATACAGTTTTCTCTGTCTTGTTATATTAGCAGTAATGTGATCATTCACTCACCTCTTTCTGTTTCTTGCCCCGCAGAGCCACATTGCTGGTGTTGCTGCTCTCCCTCAGGGAGTCTAAGCTGTCTCCGTACAGCAGCTTAATGGCCCTGACCAGCCGGGCACAGGAGCGGCTGTGGTGCAGATAGCAGTGTGGATGACAGTAGTCCACATGCGTGCAGATGAAACTCTGTTGATTGCATAGCAAGATCATGACCTGGAACACAAACACCCCTGAGACTCAACCAGGCAACCAGGGTAAGGACAAACTGAATGTCTATGTGTTGTGAAAAATGGCAAGTCAGAATGTCAACTTCTCATAATGGGTCTTGAAATTACAGTGATTCAGTAATTCCCAGAGAGCAAAAGAGTTATGAGTCTTTGTCCATCTTGGCATTTGCACTTTCTTCATAAATGCTTGATAAAAGGATTTTTTTTTGAAACAAGAATTAACAGATATTCAAAACTCAATTATTGTAAAGCGTATGGTTTCTAAACACTTTTAAATGGAAATTCGGAACTAAAAAAGACTCCACACATCACCCCCGGTCCCCAGCTCTTATGTCATGGTAGGAGCCAGCTGAAAGAGCACACACTGGTAAAAAGTTTAGTCCCAGAGGATCTGGCTGGCCTTTGATAGCTGTGGGATGCTTTTAACTCCCACATCTGCTTCTTCCACTCTGACTGAAAACCTTGAACTAGAACTTGAACCCCACTCTAGAGCCTCATTTCTTCTCTCTTCTAAATGATTTCTCCCCGCCCTCTGGCTATTAGTCCATCCTCGCTTAATTGTGCTTAGATCCTTACATTTCCTAGAATTCCCCACAGAGATTCTAGAAGCAAACTCAGTTGATTTAAAGGATATGGCTATTTTAAGATCAGAAATAAAGGACCTAGAAGTTGTAATTACTTTTTCAGTTCTGGAGATAGAACCTAAGGCCTTGGACATGTTAAGCACATGTTCTACCACTGAGCTATACCCTCAACTCTGAGTTTGTAACTTTTCGTGTGTGAGAGTTGTCTGTGTGTGTGTGTGTGTGTGTGTGTGTGGTGTGTATTGCTAGGGATCAAACCCAAGATCTTGCACCTGCTAGACAAGTGATCTACCACTGAGCTACATCCCTAACTTGTGAGTCTGTAACTTTTTAAGCATCCTTGCTAAAAAGGCGGTAGCCTACCCAGAACCTTAAGTTTAGTCAAATGTACATAGAATAATTTCATCAAACTAGTTCCTGCCTAGCTTGTTAGGGACTGTGTGCCAAACTGAATGAAGAAAACAAATCAAGTCTACATGGATAAGTCCAATCAAACCTGCCAAAGCAGGAGTACCACACATTTCCTTAGGAACAAGGCTCCTTACTTATTCTGAAACAAAGAGAAGCAAAATCAATCAACTCCATATTCCCGTCAAACTCAGCTAACAATAGCCCATACCCTCTCATAATTTTCAACAGAAGTAGGGGTGTCTTTGAAGAACATCTTGCTCTATCAAGATTCTTTATTCTGGTATGAGGCAAGGCACACTTAAGAGCTATAAGGGCTCCCCTGTAACTCCTAAATCTGGTTGATCAAGAGAAACACCAAGAATGCTTAGTGAAAAAGCAAATAAACACACAAATGAACATATTACTAGACTTTGCCTCAAGAAAATATGCTTTGGTAGTTCTGAAATTAGAGGTGATCTAGAAATCTAAAATTTAAAATTCTGCCCAGCGATATCACTTTGACAGATATATTTCTGTAAAGATCTCCAGTGATCCACACCTTCTGGTATGTAGGCCTTTGTAAAGCCTTCTCTCACTGAGGAAGTGTTGTCCTAGTGTCTTGCTTTCAACCAGTAGAACACAGCAAAGGTGATAGGGCCCCTTTTCTGACCAGGTTGAATAAGACTGTGACTTCTCTCTTGTCAGTAGATATCTTTGATGAAGCAAGTTGTCATGTTATGTGGGCCCACATAGTAAGGAAATGAGGGTGGCCTCTCACCAACAGTTGACCGGATACTGAAGGATCCTGCCCAAAAGGTCTCAAGGAACTGTAATTTTGCTACAATCATGTGAGTCTAGAAGCAAATTCTTTCTCAATCCAGTCATCAAATAACACCCCAGTCCTGGCCATTACTTTAAATGCAGACATGTGAGAGATCTTGAAATGGAGACACAGCTAAGTTGGGCCAGGATTCTTGACCCACAAAAATGGTAAGATAATATGGGCTGTTTTAAGCCACAAGTTTGTGGTAATCTGTTATGCAGCAATAGAAAATGAGTATGTTCTCCTTCTACCAAAACTAAGTAGATTATAGTTACTATTGAACAATAAGGCCACATATAATTCTATACATACACACATGCACATTATGTACACTCACACTCACACACACACACACACACACACACACACACACATATACAGCTGAATGCATAAGATAGTGAAAGAGTTGGGACATGAAGGGTATGAAGTGGGGAGAAAGGACATTCACCAAATGAGAACAATGTGAACACATGCCGCATTTCTCCTTGGGATATTTCCTACTTCTTAGTTATGCATAAATAGCCAAGGAGGCTGGCAAAACTTTAAGCAATCACATATCACATGGCTGAGAGTAAAAAAAAAAAGTCTAGAATTGTGAAAGGAGGGATAAATTGAGAGGCCAAGATCCTGTAGAGAAAGAAAGTACAAAGAATTCAGATTGAAACTGAGTGACTATTTTCCCTTCTAGGCATTAGCTAAGAATCCCAGCAGAATCACCTGAGAACTAGAGTGGCGATTTTGCAATTTCACTGTAATGGGGAAATGATGATTGGGGTTCCTGACCCCATAAGAATGAAGAGCCCCCACTGGGAACCTTGGAAGACTTAAAACTAAAACATATGTGAGTGGGGTGATGAGGATGACCAGTGGCAGACCAGAAAACCAAGTCAAGTCAGCTTAGTTCCTGATTAGACTGAGACAATCTGCTTGCTTATTGTCTGCTAGAGGATAAGGAAAATCCTCTCTGGAGGGAGATAATATCATGTGGAGTATCCATAATTATTTTAAATTAATTAACTTAATATTTTAGAGAAATTTGGAGTTCACAGAAAAATTGAACAGAAAGTGCAGAGAGCTCCCATATATCTACTGTGCCTACACCTGTACAACCTCCCCCACTATCAATGACTTGCACCAGAGTGGAACACTTTCTACAAATAATTGAACCTACAGACACTCAAAGTCCATCATTTATATTAGGGTTTGCTCCGAGTGCTGGACACTCTATGGGTTTTGCCAAATGTATTATAATATGTATCCACCTCTGTGCCTCTACAATTTTTAATTTCCATGTCTAGTTAGTTAATAAAATGACTAGGCATATTAAGGAACAGAGTAAGAAAAGTAACAGTAGATTCATATATTGGAATTACCAGCCATAAACTTAAATATGTGTGGACAATTATGAATAAACCACATTGGAAATTTTTTTAAAAAATTTAAGTACATGATAATGAAAACATGATATACCAAACCTTGTATGAAACAGCTAAAGTGCCTAAAGAACATTTGTATCCTTAAATTAATGAATTAGCAAAGTGGTTGCAAATTACAAACACAGGTCAAGAAGTTAAGGAAAGAAGAATAAACTCAAAGAAAGTGGAAAAAAGCAATAAAAGTAATAGCAGGAGTTAATAAAATAAGAAATCCAATATTTCCAAAGTGAGAAAACCAAAATCTGGTTCTTTGAAAAGACTAATAAAATTCAAAGACTAACAAAATATTCTATCAAGACTGATCAGAAAATGAGAGAAGAAAACCTACCAGAATCAGAAATGTAAAGGTACAGTGCCGTATATGCTATAAACTTTAAATGACCTAAAAGAATATTATAAACAACTATCTTTCCTGCTAATAAATGTCAATATTTAGTTAAGTGAAGAAAATATTTAGGTAAAAATATCAATTTACCTGGATTGCTTGTGGAAGAAATAGAAATATTACATAAATTGAATCTATAATTTAAAAACTCTTCTACAAAGTAATTTTTTAGATCTAGAAGGCTTCCCCAATGATTTCTTCCAAATATTTAAAACAATAAATAGCACCGGCTTTACACCAACACTTCCAGAGTGCTTATGTGTAGAAAACCACACAGAAAACTAAAGAACCTTATTAAAGGAATATATATATATATATATATATATATATATATATATATATATATATATATAGCCTTAAGCAAATATTAAGGGATATTTAAGAGGTCTTAAGCAAATGCAGGGACATACATTAATGGAGTGAGAGACTATTTTAGATATTGAAAAGTTCAATAACATAAGATTTCAATTCCTCAATCTTAATTGATCTATCTACTAAATGAAGGCTGCTTTAGAAGTTTTTAAAATGGAAATTGATAAGGTAATTTTAAATGGAAACACTCTAGCTAAGAATAGCCCAAACCATTCTGATGAAGAACAAAGTTGGAGGACTATGTAAGTAATTGTATAAATATTTGTATAAGCAAAATGAACCAGACACAACAGACAAGAGAGTATATGATTACATTTATGTGCATTTTAAGAACACACAAAACTAGTCACTGATGTTAGAAGGCTGAATGATGGTTTCTGTGAGGAGGTAGTGGTGATTGATGGAGGAACTATGTACGGTTTCTAAGGTATTGATAATGTTCTTCTCAACTTGGTAGTGGTTATACAGGTGTATTTACTTTGTGAAAACATATTGAGCTACATACATAAGCTTTATATGCTTTCCAAAATGCAGGTTATATTTTACTAAATTAAAAAAAATCTGCCTTAGAGATTTTCAAATTCAGCAATTTCTGGGGACTACATCCATAGTGAATGCACAGCACTGTATAATAGGAGGAGTATATATACTAGCTAGCACTTATCTGATCCTTCCAGAAAGTTAGATGAAAATCATAGTTGAGAGTGGCAGTGCCCATCTATGAAAAACAATGATGCTGCACGTACCCTGCTAATCTTAATTCTGAGGATCTACTTCTTTACCTTTCTCTTTACTTCTTGCTTCATGCCTGGCTCAAATATTGAACTCCAGCTTTTGCTCATGGTTTTCTTGGAATCCTGTCCTGCCTGTGCCCTCTGGATATTCCTTTGAGGTGTCACCTTATCTTGTTAGAATCTCCTTTTCTTTGCTACAATTTGATCTAATACAGACCAAGACTGACACCACAATCTGGCTCTCCCATTCCTGGTAATCTCTGACCACGATGCCTTGCCTGCGTCTCTCAGGTTGCCTTGATCACCAACCTGGACATGTCCCTCACAGTTTTTCCTAATTTATGATGACCCACAAGCCAGCCATAACAAAAGTTATGGTCTTAGTTAAACTTCAAATGAATACAATCCTGCAGAATACCATATTGAGAGAGTCAGATAAAATATAAACCTTTACCTTCTCTGGGAGGCTAAGTTGGGTTGATGGTTTTGGTAAAATATTTTGTCTTCTCTCCATGGGTCTCCCCAAGGCCAAAAGAAATCAATCCCAGGGCTCTTTCTGAGTTCACATAATCTTCCTACTTACGTGAAGCCAGGACATGTTCCTGTGGTAGTTCTCCTCGGTGCCAGCAGTGCTCATTCCCTCTGGCTCAATGCTGGGCTCACTTGCACTCCAAGGACTCCCTTCTTCAAAAGAAAACACCAAGAAAGGTCTCAGCATTCAGTCTCCCTGGGGAGCATGTTGGTGTGGTACAGTTGTCCATGCTTTTGAATCCTAGGGCAGACTACCATGGCCCAGTGGGTTAGGGCATAGGACTTTGTTGGAAGAATATTAATAGGAGCTGTTACTTTCAACCACCAGCTGAACTGGCAAGTTCAAAGACATTGATGATCTCTTTAATGGTGGCTTCCATTCTGAGAGATGGGAGCAGAGAGAAAAAGAGTCAAGTCCTTGAATTGCTGAGATAAGCCAGTTACAGGTTGAGTGTGTCCAAATCCACTCCAGAATGACCAGGCCTTACAGGTGTAGTTACACAGGGACACCAGCTGGTCTGCAGTGGCCTGGCAGAGTGCTGCTGCCTCCATTGAGGTTGTGACTGCAGCTCCTGCTACTGCTCTAGCAACTGGACTTTGCCATCAGAGCTATTCAAAGATGAGTGGGTGCCCTAGAAAAACTAAGGGAATTTGAAAGCAATGATGTCCAATTATGGACCACCCTGGCTTCCTCTCTATGGCAAAGTATAAAGAAGCTATCTCTTTGGAAATCACTACTTAGTATTTTACATGCAAAGCTTTGCCCTCAAATCTAAAAGCTTTTATGAATCTTTCTGATGACCAAACAATGTCCCCAGCCTGGCTCCTTTGACTCGACTGGCCAGAATAAGTAGATCAATTCACACAATTAATTTCAATAATCCCCCCCAAACTAAGTGATAAGGATGTTATAGTTCAGCCCTGTAACAACAGAAGTCACAAAGATTTTTTTTTCTATTGTCTCCTTGAAAAATAGGCTGAATCTTAAGTGATGCATAAATTAGCTATTTTCAAAGGTTAGGGTGGGTGGATGTAAAAACATTTCCTAATTTAAACTTTCTTTGATTAGATACACTCAGTTTCTATTTCAGCAGATTCTATCAATCATTTATCTATATGTATTGCTGACTTGAAACTAGATCTGAATGGCAAAGAGAATGTGCTTCAATATTTACCTAATCATGCTGGGCAGGTTATCCTCATTCCTACTTAAGCATTTTCTTGTCTATTAACAGATGCTAATCAGGGTCCATATTTTGGACTAATACATTTTGGAATCTGGGATCTCTTTAGATCCTACAGTCCCTGCACACCCCGCTCCTCTATGTTACCTAGGTCAGTGACAGTTTCCCTGTCACTGATCTAGGCGGCAATCTACAACACCACCAGTGTTTTGTATATAGAACTTATTCTCATAATTTAACACATTTTACAACCATCCCCTAATTTACCTTTAAAACATCCCTGCAGAGTAGGCAAGGAGTGAGTAGAATTAATTCCCATTGGATAGTTGGAGAAGACAAGTCCCTGTGAAGTTAAGTGACTTACTAAGAATCCCTAATTATCAGATCTAGATTTTCTATCCTTTCTGATTAAAAAAAAAATTGTTAACTAGAAACTTCAAAATATAGAGGGCCTTTAGGTAACTGTTCCTGTGGGAATTCTACATTTGATTTTGAAGGTCCTATCAGAAGGATGGATACACTGACATCTGGATTTGTAAAACTGCCTTTGTCACTGAAGTGTTTTTTTTCCCTAATGTATTTTCCATCCCTATTGCTCAAAATGGGGTCCTAGAATCATTCAGCAGGAAGCTTGTTAAAAACAGAGAATCTCAGACCTCCGCCCCATCTGCTGAATCAGAACCTGCACTTTAATAAGACATCCAGGTGACCTTTGTGCTCCCTAAGGTTTGAGCAGCCTGCTGGAGGGGTAAAAGACTTTTAGACAGAAGGAGTTGTCTAACCTGTGGCTTTGCTTTTCATCTATTTATGTGTAAGAAAATGGACTTCAGCTGTTTCAGGACTTGGGTCCTGTCTTCCTACCCCCCACGTCCCTGCACACCCCGCTCCTCTATGTTACCTAGGTCAGTGACAGTGTCCCTGCTCTGGGACAGCTGCAGCTCCTCAGCCTCAGACTCTGAGTCCTGACGTGATAACTTGCTGCTCTTTAAGCTGCCGACTCGGCGAATGCTGGACAAGGAACCCCCCTTCTTCACCTGGAAACTGCGGGTTCCTTTAATCTGGAGCAGGCGAGAACCTCCTATCCTGATCTTCCTGCTGGGAACTGTATTAAAAGAATAAAATAGGGCTTTCCCCCCCTTAGTTTTCCCCAGCCAATATTAGATCCAAACTCTCCCCAACCTGTCCCTGATCAGCCTCCTCTCTGTTGCCTGGACAAGCAGCATTTCTGGGTAGGAAGCTTCTTCTGGACCCCCAGGCACCAGGCTCTGTCAGGCAGGCAGGAGGCTGGGGCCACCAGGAAGTGTCTTTCTTGGTCACAAAGGGCTGGGAACAACCTACAGTCTTTCTGGCCCAGGGTTCACAAGCATGAGTGTGTCTTGCAGCAACATCATCTATGACTGTTAGTACATTTACAGTGCATCATGACTTGATTTACTAGAACCACAAACCATTCGTTTTTGTTTTTCTTTTGAAATGGGACTTACAGAATTCTGTGAAGTGCCACCCTTTCTTTTTGGAATACCTCATTAAGAGAAAACAAAAAAACAAAAACGAGAGGCACTCCTCTTTCCAACAGTCAGCCCTGGGTTCTGCCCTGCTCCTCAGCAAAGGCGCTCGGGATCTATTAGCATAGGGGTGCTTTGGGTGAGCATGCATGTGACATGGGTCCATTTTCAATGCATCTAGTGATTTCATAGCATCCTCCTCTCAATCAAAAGGCTGGTGAGATGTGAGTCCAAATGTTGCAAGGCCTTGAGCCAACCTCACAGTTTATGTGTACCAAGAAGGCATGCATTATTCATCTTTAGTGTTCTGGAAGAAATAGTCATCAGTGGGAGAAATAAAAGGGTAAAAGAAAATACATTCAAACTTGAAACCTAGTATTTTAAAAATCAAAAGTATCCTTAGTTTCATAGTCATATACATACCTCCTTCCTTTTTTTATTTTTATTTTTGAAGATTTGCTGTTGTCAATATTGATTTTATAAAAGTAGGATAAAAAAGTTTTGAAAGTTAAAAATTCATTATCAGGAAGGGGCCAGTTTTATAAGCTTACCTTCTTAAGGCAGGAACAATATTTCTTACTAATTATTTAAGGCATCATTATTAATGTTTTTTGAAGCATCATTATTGATACTTTTTGAAGCTCCAATCAGGAAGTTTACATTTTAGTTTCAGGTTTCTCACCCAAAGGAGTGTTAACATGTGACTAATAGAATTTGTATAATTTTTTAAAATATTAGTTAAATGTATGCTTTCCATGCCACATAAAGAAACCCAGCAGATTTCCTGATGGACAACGTGAATGTTTCATATCCAGTTTACTCTTAAGATTAAGAAAGACTAAAATTGTCACCACTCAGCTAGTAAAAGCTTCATGGAGCTCCCTGAATGAAACTGGAGAGAATTTCACATCTGGAAGGAATCTCTCGCAGCACTGCTGGATAAATTCCATAAAAACTATAGACCATCATGCTGTATTTTAATTATAGCACAACTCACACAACAGTATTTTTCAGTATTATTTTTAGGCTTAATTGAGACTTTATGATGCATTTGAAATATGTTTGAAACAGAATGTAATTATCACTCTTATGATTGCTAGAGCAATTTCATGTCTCTGCAGATTGAGAAGTAGAGAAAAAAGATTAAAATGATAATTTTTTTGGTTTTAACAGAAGCACATACTAACATTCTTTGCCTGATTTTATGACACTTCTCAGCCAATGAATGAGGCCAAATAATTTCAAATTAATGTCATCTGAAAGAGATTTAATGTTGAGAGTTTGTTCTAACACTGGAGATAATTGGAGACATCCTGTAACACTAAAAAATTAGGGTTCAGAATTATGATGTTGGCTATTTACAAGGGACACAGCAGTTAGAATCCAGATTTGGTTTTATACATGAAAAATGTCAGCTGAGATTGTTCCGCATTGAATTTTAGCCTTTATCTCCATGACAACAAGAACTTGTATGAAAGCGAAACAAATTCATCTAAACTGGATAACATATCTCCTTTACCCATTTCTCTCACCCCACACTGTATTCATTAGCCAAACCTGCTTTCTCTGTGCTTCAAAAATATCATAGATTTTTGAAAGCTCCATCACATCTTCCCTGGATTAAGGTAACTAAAACTGCTTTACCTTTCCCCCACTCCAATAGGTCTCTTCTTATTTAAAATACATAAATTAAAAATACATACCTTATATCACCTTTATGGTCAAACATGCTAACAATATTCTAACACATTTAAAATAGAATTAAAGTTCTAACCAGATCTACCAGAGCCTATTTACCCTTTGCCTAACACCCCGACTCAATCTCCTACGACACTTTTCCCCAACTCATTCTTTTGTAACCATGGTGGTCTTTTTCCCCTTCTTCAAATGCTCCAAGTTCATTCCTGCATCACAACCTTGTCCTTGTGGTTGCCTCTGTTCAGAACACTCTTTCCTCAGCACTTGGCTTTTTGATGCATGCGGGTCTCTCTGCTCAATGTCAATTTTGATGGACTACTCTATGTCCTTCCTACTCCATGTCACAAAACCTGGTCCTAATTTACTTTTCTTCAGATAGTTTTTTCTCCACTAGAAAATCTAGTATTTCATGGTATTCACTGTTACATAAATAACTGTTGTCAACTATTAAACAATATAAAAAAAATGTGGAAAATTTTTTGTTCATTGCTGTATTCTGAGAATCTGTAACAGTTCCTAGCTCAGCGGATAGGTGTTGCATGATGAGACTAGTCTTGGTGTCAGTATTGGGAATACTAGTCTTAGTTCATCTTTGGAATATGGGTAAAATGATTTGTCAGACTCTGCATGGACATTTTGGCAGATATTTTCAGTTCTAAGGATTAGTACACATTTGTTCTTTCTTGGTAAAATCTGAATTGTCTTCAGGTTGTTTATTTCAGGAGTTGACTTTTTAAAAAAAAATAAAAACAGATGGTGTGAAAAAATTTTTAAATGTTTTAATAATCATAGTTCGCAGAGCCCGATGTCACCATTTTTATGTTGGCTCCCATAACTGATATCAGCTTGTTAAATGGCTTAGGGAATATGTAGAAATCTTTGAGAAGATGTTTGCTCACTGATTAAGGACATTTTCCATAAAATATGTTCTTGTTTTATTTATAGTTTCTGTTTTCTGTTAATTCATTAAACAACTTCCATATAATAACATAGCCATTCTGTGAGGAGAAAAATATGAAGCATTTCAGTGTTTGAAAATTAAAGGCAATTTACATAACTAATGATCATGAAATTAAAATGGCCTTAAAATTAATCATATTTCATTTTTTAATGATGCAGAATTTACTTTGTTCAAATTTAACTATGTCAGTATTTGAAATTTTTATTTGACTACTTCAAATAATAATTAGCACTATAACTTTGGGGTCTTGCTTTTTAATTAAAATACCTTTGGATGTGTTTCAAAAACTGGGGGTTATCCCTCTGTTGAGCTGATATTTCTACATACTAAAGAATTGCTCAAGACTTGGCTTATCCTTCCTACAAATGACCTCTGTTCACCATAAATTGAACTTGAAATGTTCCATTTTTTTCCTCAATGTATGTCCATTCCTTGCAGGATTTTAAATATTTTGGTTTTTTTCTCTATATGGGAGCATTCCTTCTGAGAATCGTTCATTCATTAAGTTAATCAAACATGCTTTGAGCCATTGTCTATAGGACACTAGAAATATATCAATGCATAAACTCAGTATCGATTTTTGTAACAAGAGTATAGATGTTCTTTAAATTGAAATTCTTTATAAAAAGCACCGAAGGGCAATGAAATTTAAAAAACAGCAAAATTAAAGAGTGAAGTTGACAGTTTAGGGGGCTTTAGAGAATGAAATAAGACTTTGCAATCTTCAGTGCATAGTTAGGATTTTCTGTATGGGTTCTAATCTATGTGTTTATGACCAAAAAAAAAAAAAACCCTAAAAAACCAGAATGGCAGCAGTTATATATTGTGTATTTACTATCTGCCAGGAACTAATTTATGCTTTACTTATTTAAAGCTATAAGTATCACACCACAGAAGGTGTTATTAGCCCAATATTGTAGAAAAGAAAACTACAACTTAAAAGGTAAGTAACTTAGACAAGGTCCCACAGAAAGTTACTGTATTTCACCCATTTTAAGATGCACATATTTCCACATTTTTAATGTATTTGAAATTGGGATATGCCATACAACTGATATGAACACTACTACCAGCTGGCAGTAGTGATGTATTTGCTATTGCTTACATCCATGTGAACATCTAAAACATCAGCGGCCAAATGTACAGATGGATACCAATATCTTTTAGTTCAAGGAGCTAAGTGGTAGCAAGGATTGAAAGAGGGGTGAGGTATTAAATTGGGGGTGTTTAGCAACAATCTTGAAGAGGGATTGAAAGTAGGCTATCTTAATGCCAGTGCAAAGTGGGCTTAAATAACTAGCACAAATAGCTTTACTTCTTTTAGGGAACTGTTTCAGAAATTATGTTATCACTAATATTCTGATGGCACAGAGGACATTATTCTATGGAAAAACATGAACACTGGCAACTCTGAGTTGAAAATGGTTTAGAAAAGCTTTAACTAGTCTAGGTTAGTTATGCTTTTATTTTTTGGCTGCACAAGAATGAACTATAATAATAAAACTCTGCATCTAGTTAAGTCTGAAAGTCCTCTCTCAATAAGAATAAAGCACAAAGTTATAATATTGCAGAAGAATTAAATTGGAAGTATTTTTTCTCTCTTATTGGTAAATAAAATAATGGTTCATCTTAAATCTGACGGCATCTTAGATTCAATGGAGAACTGCCAAGCTGGAGCTAGAATTCAGATCCCTCTGAATACAAGTCCGACTTCTGACTAGTATGGTTTCTACCTGGTTGAGTCTACAAACTCAGTGCTGTACAGAGCCAACAATTTGAACAAACAGATATAGTTTTAGACATTAGATCATGAGAAACCATGAACCTTGCAATAATCCTTGCTTTTCCATACCTTTCTTCTCTTCCACCCCTGTGTCTGATTTGAGGGTGTGGCTGCTGCTATGGAGAGAATCTTTTGAATCTTCATTTTCATCCAGGACCCCTGCGAAGCTGATCTTCCTTTCATATCTGTGCCGGTCCAACTCAGGATCCAGACGAAGTCTGCAGCTCTCCAAATCCTGAAATGTCAGTGAGGAGCACGTGCGTGCTGGTATCTCCCAGCGCTGCATTGGTCTTGTGGCAAGCCTCCCTCGAATCCCACACAACTGCATTCAAACAACCAAATTCTTTTGTCTATTGCTAATTTTAGATTATGGCCATGAAAAACTATTTTCGAATTGGAAAATAAATAACATCTTCCCTAACTTGTAGTTTTCCTCTTCTTTCGTGTTTATGTTCCCAAAACAGACTTTGTCCCAAATCTAGAACTTACTTCCTTACCCTCTAATTCTTTGTCCATAGTTGTAGCTGCATCATTGGCGTGTATCTATTTATGAATCACTCACTGAGTATGAATGTGTTAGATACTGCATGATAGATGAGAAATGGTTCTTTCCCTAAAGGAACTCAGAATTCTGAAAAAAGGAGGGGTAGGAAAGAACAGAAGTACTTTGAATTAGACAAAGGGAAGGGATGGGGGATGGGAATAGGAAAGACAGTGAAATAAATTGGACAGAATTTTCCTATGTTTATATATGAACACATGATGCATATAACTCCACATCATGTACAACCACAAGAATGGGAAGTCATACTCCATGTGTGTATGTCAAAATACATTCTACTTTCATGAATAACTAAAGTTGAACAAATAAAAATTTTTTAAAAATGTGAAGACATCAATGAAAAATTTCGAGACTGAGAGATAGAGCAGGGTCTTAGAAGTCAGACTTGCAGACTGTGGTTGGCAGAACAATGGCCCTCAAAGATGTCCACATCCTAATCCCTGGGATCTGAAAATGCGTTTCCATACATGGCAACAGGGACTTTATTTATAGCTGTAATTAAGGTTAACATCTTAATATGGAAGATTATCCTGCATAAGCTAAATGTGCTCAATTTAATTTCAAGAATCTTTAAAGGTAGAGGACCTTTCCAGGTTGTGGTCAAGGAAAAGCATCAGATGTTGTTTGCAGCTTTGAAGATGGAGGAAGGGGACACAATTAAGGAATGCAGGTGGCCTCTTTAAGATGGAAAAAAGGTAAGGAAGGAGATTCTTCCTTAGTGCCACAAATAGGAAGGCAAACTTACCAGTACCTTAAAGTTAGCCTAGCAAACTGACCTGCAGAACTAAGAAAATATGTTTGAACTGTTGTGAACAACTACATTTGTAGCAGTTTGTTATATCAGACCCCCTCCCCCCAAAAAAATGACTATGGAGGTGATGTTCAAGTTAAATTTTGTGGATTATGTACCGTTGCTTGTACAGGTGTGAGGAAGTCAATTTAGGTTTAAGAAACATCACATGTGAGTGCCAGAAACTCAAAGCAGAATCATGCACTGGGGAATTTCTTACTCCCTTCTAGGAGGAACAAAGTAGAAGAGGAGCTCCAACTTTAGCAAAGCCAATGAACAGAATGATCCCATAACCTAAAGTAAGCAAGCCCTGGAGACTATAATTATTTAGTCGCATTTGGCCTACAAGATCCCAAATTAAAAATTTGACCTGTTTTGTGTTTAATTATTCATCTATAATAAGGAAGAATTGAAAAATAGAAAATATAAAAATGCTGGCTTTATTTTGTTCAGTATTTTTCAAAAATTATACCATAACTATTCTTCAGGATGAAGTAGATACGAGAAAAAATATTTTTAAAAATCCAATTTGCACAAGGTTAAAATCTCATGCTTTGATTGCCAACAAGATGAGATTTTAATCTCTACATGTTGTTCTAATGTTGTTTCTTCCTTTCCTTTTGGATAAACAACAAGTTACACTTTGGTACTTAGAAAATTAGAGCATGACTAGGAAAATAAAGGAGCCAAATGGAATCTATTCTAACATTTTAAAAAATGTTCTAGGTGTAGAATTGCTTCCCAGAAATTAATCCCTTTTAGGAAAAATAGCCTAATCTACTTTCCACTTTGGTAATATTTCTATAGAAATTAGGGAAATTACTAAAGAAAAAATTTTTTTTTACAGAAACTCTTTACTGGCTCTGACTTATTAAGAGCTCATCCATGCATTTTATAGGAATTTTTTGTTTGAATTCCAAGTTTCTTTGTCATTGGTTATTGATTTTTATTAACTCAATTGGGAAAAATTTTAGTAGACCATTATCTTTATGAACAACATTCTCTGTTTTTCAAATATTCCTTTGTTGTTCTCATTTGGATGACAACATTGAAAGAAAAATTTGTGCTCTTACATTATAAATATGCTGTGTTATTAATCTTGTAACAATGCTTTTTTTCTATTTTTTGATGTATATTTTTGATGGTTTATAAAAAATAGTTAATAAAAATGCTAACAGAAGTTGTTTTTTGGGGGGGTGGGGGAGAAGCACACTAATTAAGTTATCTCTAGGGATTTACCTGAGAATAAAATTATTATTCATTATTATTTTACTATTCTGATATAAATTTTCTTTTCTTTTACTAGCCATTGCCTACCCATCTGGTGCCTTTTTGGATTTTTCCAACTTCTAGGAAATAATTACGGTTTAAAAAACTAATATTTTGTTCTAGTTATTATATTAAAATTCTTTTGCTTTTTATTCTAGTTCTTAGAACTTTTTCAAGCAAATATTCACATGCAAATCTGACTCACACATTGGAAATCACCTTATGCACTCTATGAGAACGATTTTTTTTTCTTGGTAGAAAGTTTGTGTTTTTGATTCTTTCCTATCCCAAAGCCTCAAATTTCAGAATAATTTTAGCTTCTCATATGATTATTATACTACCTTATATTATTCTCCACATCAAGGTAACGATTTTTAGTGCACTAAGAATGTTACTGTACTAGCAGTGTTTTGTTTAAAATTTAGCCTATTTCATTTTGGCTATAAATATGCTTAGTCTTTAAAATTACTATTCAGGACAGTTTCTTTTTTTTTTTTTTTTTTTTTTTTATTGTTGGTCGTTCAAAACATTACACAGTTCTTAATACATCATCTTTCACAGTTTGATTCAAGTGGGTTATGAACTCCCAACTTTACCCCGTATACAGATTGCTGTTTCACATCAGTTACCCTTCCATTGATTGACATATTGCCTTTCTAGTGTCTGATGTATTCTGCTGTCTGTCCTATTCTCTACTATCCCCCCTCCCCTCCCCTCCCCTCCCCTCCCCTTTTCTCATCCCTGTTTAATGTAAATCTTCTTCTCAAGCTCTTCGTCCTTACCCTGTCAGGACAGTTTCTTTAAAAAACTATTTAGCCTGTAAAAAAGAAGGAAATCCTGTCATCTGCAACAACATGGATGAACCTTGAGGACAATATGCTGAGTAAAATAAGCCAGTTACACAAAAACAAATACTTTATGGGGCTGGGGTTGTGGCTGAGCGGTAGAGTGCTAGCCTGGCATGTTCAAGACTCTGGTTAGATCCTCAGCACCACATAAAAATAAATAAAATAAAGATATTTTGTCCAACTACAACTAAAAAAAATTTTTAAAAATTACTACATAATTGCATTTATATGAAGTATCTAAAATAAGCAAATTTGGGGCTGGGGATGTGGCTCAAGCGATAGTGTGCTCTCCTGGCATGAGTGGGGCACTGGGTTCGATGCTCAGCACCACATAAAAAATAAAATAAAGATGCTGTGTCCACCGAAAACTAAAAAATAAATATTAAAAAATTCTCTCTCTCTCTCTCTCTCTCTCTCTCTCTCTCTCTCTCTCTTTCTCTCAAAACATAAAAATAAAATAAAATAAGCAAATTCATAGTATCAAAAAGCAGAATGGTGGTTGCTAGGAGCAGCAGGAAAGGGAAAACAGGGAGTGACTAATGATGAGTATAAAAATTCAGAGAGATAAATATGGAGCTGGGCATGGTGGTACACACCTGTAATCCCAGTGACTCAGGAGGTTGAAGCAGGAAGATCACAAGTTTGAGGCCAGCCTCAGCAATTAACAAGGTCCCAAACAATTTAGCAAGAGCTTGATTCAAAATAAAAAGTGCTAGGCATGTAGCTCAGTGGCAAAGCACCCCTGGGTTCAATTCCCAATGAGAGAGAGAGAGAGAGAGAGAGAGAGAGAGACAGAGACAGAGACAGAGACAGAGACAGAGAATGTGCATTAAGAGATTTGCAGTACAACATTGTACTTACAATGCTTTTCATGCTAGGTGTTCTTGGCAAAATTTTTTAAAAGGAAATGATTTTAAGAATTTTCATGTTGGTAAAACAGTTTTATGATACTCATTGATATTTCTATAGTTAGAATGTGGCTTGAGTTTTCTTTGTTATCAAATATAATTAGATAGCTTAAATATGGGGGGAAAAATCTTTCTCCTTTATTTTTCAAAGAAGACATCCCAGCACAATACACAAACCTGAACAATGAGAATGTTGATGTAATGACTAAAAGACTTCTGAGATCTAGTTAAAGGTGACAAAGAAGTAAACATTTTCCTCTGGTGACCAAATGATTACAGATCCTGTCTTAGCTTCCTTTCTTGGCATATTCTACAGATCTGCCGATTGGTTATATACTATTTTTTTTTAAAGATTTGATTGACTGATTAAAAGACTGAAATTTGTCATGATGATAAGAGGCATTAAATGATATATTTAAAGAGTTAAAGGGAGAACAAAGTAACTGAGGCAAACTAGATTCTTACATATATTTTTATCACAATGGATCAAAATGGTGACCAATAAAAATCTGAAAACTTAAAATCTGATGTACTCCATGTTTTTGTAAAGAATTTAGTATAATTAGGGGTTGAATAACACTACACAGGCCTACAGATCAGATGTTTTGTTACACTTGACTGTAATTTAAATTAAGTACATATGTTGAGGGGCCTTGATTTGACTTCACAGAGTAGTCTCAATTTCATGAAAAATTAGAAAGTTAAAGATCCAGGTTAAGATGAAGTTACATTAGGGCAGTAGGAGAAATTTTCTTTTCCAATATTCAATTATGTACATTTTCACAGTTTAAGTGTGGGTCTGTTTCTGTTGAAAAAAATACATTTTACTCACAAATATTTCCAACTTGAAAACACCCATTTTATGTTTAAGCATATAAGAAAATAGACTTTTTAGAACATTGAAAAACCAAAAGGCAGAGATACAGCTCCATGATACTGGAACACTGATTCTTTTGCTCCAGAGTGGGGTGCTACCTAATTCATGCTGTGTTGGTTTAAAAAGCAGAAGTGGTGGTCCATTGTAAAATTTGCTTAAATTTTAAAATTTGCACAGATTGCTAGTATGACCATTTTTCTGGGACAATAGAATGTGCTTTGTGTAAAGGTTTTGTGGGGGGGAGACTGTGTCTGTCTCCTCACTCTGGCTGGATGCTGCCTATGATGCAAGAACCACTGGACACTTGGTGTCCACTGTGGAACTAGAGGCCAGGTTGCCCTGAGACCACTCACTCTGTGAAAACTCCTGAAGCTTTTGCATACTATATGTATCCACAGTAAAACAATATTACTCTGTAATACATAGTATATGAGTGTGTGTGTGTAATGTTTTCTATCCATGATCCATTAGAAATGGAACATGACAGGATATAAAAGTCAACATTCATAAATCAAATGCATTCCTATACATTGGTGATGTATACACTGAAAGAGAAATTAGGAAAACTACCCCATTCACAATAGCCTAACAAAAGAATAAAGTATTTGGGAATCAATCTAACAAAGAGGTGAAAGACCTCTACAATGAAAACTACAGAACATTTAAGAAAGAAATTAAAGAAGACTTTAGAAGATGGAAAGATCTCCCATGTTCTCAGATAGGCAGAATTAACATTGTCAAAATATCCATACTACCAAAAGCATTATAAAGATTTAATGCAATTCCTATGAAAATCTCAGTGACATTCTTCATAGAAATAGAAAAAGCAATCACGAAATTCATTTGCAAAAGTAAGAGACACAGAATAGCCAAAGTACTCCTTAGCAAGAAAAATGAAGCAAGAGGCATCACAATACCAGACCTTAATGATACTACAGAGCCATAGTAACAAAAATGGCATGGTATTGGCAACAAAACAGATTCAAGGACCAATGGTACAAAATAAAAGGCACAGAGACAAATCCACATAAATACAGTTATTTCATACCAAACAAAGGCATCAAAAACTATACACTGGAGAAAAGATAGCCTCTTCAACAAATGGTGCTGAGAAAACTGGAAATCTTTATATAGCAAAATAAAATTATACCCCTATCTCTCACCCTACAGAAAAAAATAAACTCAAAGTGGATCAAGGACTTAGGCACTAGAACAGAGATCCTGCACCTAACAGAAGAAAAAGTGGGCCCAAATCTTCACCATGTTGGCTTAGGAATTGACTTTCTTAACAAGACTCTTATGCTTAGTGAAGCTAGCCAATCCCTAAAAAACAAATACCAAATGTCTTCTTTGATATAATGAGAATAACCAGGAACAGAGCAGGGAGGAAGAGCAGGAAGAAAAGATCAACATTAAACAGATACAATAGGTGGGAGGGAAAGAGAGAGAAAAGGGAAATTGCATAGGAATGGAGGGAGACGCTCATTGTTATACTAAATCACACATAAGAGGTTGCGAGGGGAATGGGTAAATAAACAAGGAGAGAAGTGAAATACAGTAGATGGGGTAGAGAGACAAGATGGGAGGGGAGGGGAGGGGGGATAGTAGAGGATAGGAAAGGGAGCAGAATACAACAGTTACTAATAGGGCATTATGTAAAAATGTGGATATGTAACAGATGTGATTCTGCAATCTGTATTTGGGGTAAAAATGGGAGTTCATAACCAACTTGAATCTAATGTATGAAACATGATATGTCAAAAGCTTTGTAATGTTTTGAACAACCAATAAAAAAAATTTATATATGGAAAAAAAAAGAAGTAAAATCAAGAATCAATAAATGGGATGGAATCAAACTAAAAACCTTCTTCACAGCAAAGAAAACAATAATGTGAAGATAGAAAAAATCTTCACCATACATACCTGAAACACAGCACTAATCTTCAGGATATATAAAGAACTCAAAAAAGCTAACATCCCCCCCAAAAAAAAACCCAAATAATCCAATCAATAAATGGGCTAAGGAACTAAACAGACACTTCACAGAAGAAAAAATACAATTGATCAACAAATATACGAAAAAACGTTCAACATCTCTAGCAATTAGAGAAGTGCAAATCAAAACTACTCTAATATTCATCTCACTCCAGTCAGAATGGCAATTACAAAGAATACAAGCAACAATAAATGTTGGCGAGGATGCGGGGAAAAAGGTACACTCATACATTGCAGGTGATACTGCAAATTGGTGCAACCACTTTGGAAAGCAGTATGAAGATTCCTCAGAAAACTTAGGATGGAACCACCATTTGACCCAGTTATCCCACTCCTCAATTTATACCCAAAGAACTTAAAATTAGCATACTATAGAGATGCAACCACATCAATGTTTATAGCAGCTCAATTCACCTATGGAATCAACCTAGGTGCCCTTCAACAGATGAATGGATAAAGAAAATGTGGTATATATACACAATGGAATATTACTCAGCCTTAAAGAAGAATGAAATGATGGCATTTTCCAGTAAACTGGAAAATATCATGCCAAGTGAAGTGAGCCAATCCCAAAGAACCAAAAACCAAATGTTTTCTCTGATATGTGGATGCTAATTCACAATGCAGCAGGGAGGCTAGGGAAGAATAGAGGTACTTTGGATTAAACAGAGGGGCATGAAAGGAGGGGAGGGTGTATGAAGGTAGGAATGATAGTAGAATGAATCAGACACTATCACCCTGTGTGCATAATGATTATACAACTGGTAGAACTCTTCACTACGTACAACCAGAAGAATGAAAAGCTATACTTCTTTTATGTATGATGTGTTCAAATGCATTCTACTGTCATGTATAACTAATTAGAACAAATAAAAAATAACAATTTTCCAGAGTTAGGAAAAATAAAAAAGAAATGCTACATTAATAACAATATATGGGGATGTTTAGACACTAAACACTGAAGTCTTTCAACCCGTAATTTAAACGAAAATACTCATGAAAAGCACATTTCTATATAAACTCATAAATAGATGGTAGCAAAAATTTTTTTAAAAAAGAATCTTCCAGTGATTTCTGGAGAGGGTTGGCCATGACACTCCTCACAGTTAGCAAAGTAAGGGAACCTAAATGCTCTTAGATATTTCCAGTATAACTGATGGTGATCAACCATGGTGCTGTCTCTGCTGATCTCTAAGTCAACTTTGGTGTTATTGTTTTAATAGAGAAGAGAACATTTATTTTTATATATGAAATTCCATGGCCGAATTTTTAAATTACGTGATGCATCTGGCCATTGGGAGTTTAAAGAAATTGTGAATACCAGAAAACTACCCATCCGTCTGGCTTTTCCAGGTAGCCTGATTATTAATATACATGCTTTAACTTACCCCCAGTGGCTCAGTACGAGGTCTGGGCAGGCAAGAAAAGGTCTCTCTCAGGAAGGTGGTAATCTCCAGGAGAAGCTGACAAGCTGCCATCTTCAAGGCAAAGGGGCAGCCACATTTAGAGGGGTTCACAGTACCTAAGGAATTAAGGAGGTCTTCGATTAGAAGAGAAACCAATAACATATACAGACAGGCACGGTTTGATGGACCTAGGTACATGCATGCAAAATCAAATTTCATGAGACTGTTACCTATACAAGTTCAATCTACCAATTGCACATAATGTATGCATTGCATACACCTCTCTTCTTCATTTTGCAATTCTTTAAGGACTACTTCAGTATTAAAATATCAGACCATACTCTTATTTCTATTTAGATCAGATATCAGACTTTTTACTAAAATAGCACACAAGCAGAACTAAATTATTCATCTTAAAACCTTGTAGAGTGGGGCTGGGGTTGTGGCTCAGTGGTGGAGCACTTGCCTAGCACAAGTGAGGCACTGGGTTCATCCTCAGTACCACATTAAAAAAAAAAAAAGGAAGACACTATTGTGGTTAAATTAAAAAAAATTAAAAAATACCTTTTAGAGTAATAAAATATAACCCCAGTAAACTAGAAAATGTTTTAATAAAAAGAGAAATACAAAGTACTCATACATTCAATCAGATATAGACTATGTAAATGGCAATGAACTAGACTGAGAACTACAACAATCCTGTCAGCTCATTTTATGAAAGGATGTTAGTCTTAATGTTCTGGGGTAGTGAAGTTGTTTCCGCTCTACTCCAGTTATGTTTGTGCAACACAGACAAGAGAAAACACACTTACCAGGTCACCTATATCACATCATTATTACAAGGTAGTCTATTTTAGTAGACTACAGCTACTTTAGAAGTATGCCAAAGTTCTTTTTTGCTCTAAAGAACAGTGGATTTTAAGTTAGTAAGACATTGTATCCACCATATGCCAACTAATGGATTTTATCCACCATATGCCAAATAATGGCCATTGTGACACACAGACACTATAAAAATTCTCTTCTCAGATATGTGTCACCACAAATCACACAGAAATGTACTAATTAGTGTTCAGCATAAAGTCAAAAACTATGTAGTGTTCTGCCTCTTATGAAAGAAAAAAAGTTATCTATTTTGAGTGAATCAAGAAATCAGGAAATCTCAATATCATTACATGGCAATATACTAAAAATATCTCTAAAATGTATCCTGAATGTTAAGCTTTCTTAATTAGATAGCATATAGACTTCATGATTTCTGTTGACATAGAGAGAAATCATGGTCTTCTGATGATATCTGGGATATTGCTTCTTGCTGAAAACCATTATTTGCTCTCCAGAGTTAATATGCAACTGGAAACTTTGCTTCTCATTAAGAATGGAAGAGACGAGCTCCTGTAGAACTTTCAAACTGAAATTTGCCTGCACTGTATTTAGCTTTTAAGTGCAAGATAAGCTAATCTCAAGATGACTTTAAACTAAATCACACATATCATTTTTATATTCAGTGGAGTATGGTTTTAAAAATGCCTAGATGTGCAAGACTGTTTAAAAAATAATAGAACACTTTCTGGATCTGTCCTATTCAGACTCTTCCTATCAGTTGGGTAAACAGTAAACCTAGTCTTAATCTACGATCTTTCATGATTGACATCTGAAATACTCTGTGGCAGTGATCAAGGATTGACTTCTACATGGCCTCAACAAAAAGCTGACATATGAGACAGAACATATCAGTAATTGATACTTTTGTGGTCTAATGGAAATTTGAGTTCACTTTGGCATAAAAGGGTACATCCATTTAGTGTTGCTCTCTCAGGGCTCTTGGGATCCCCAAGGCAGTTTTGGGGTGCCATTTGGATGGTTGGGTGTTATATAAGGCCTTCTCTAGGTTTTGTGATTGCTGGATAGTCCTCCAGTCTTCCTGTGGGTTAAATTCAATTCCATGAATCATTTTAAGATAGACTCAACTATATCCGGGGTCAACTTTCATCATTAAGCTGAAATACTAGTGTGAAAATTTGGTATTTTGTCAACAGCTAAGTCTAGAAGATTTGCTAATTTGATAAGGTCTTAGAAGAGCAAATTAGAGGGAATTTTTAAAAAATCATACGAATTCTCTTTGATTATTGCTGTCCAAAGTTATACTTCTTTCACATCCCATGTCTACAGAAAGGCAATGGATTTGACATGAATTAACTAACAGCAACCCTTAAAATATAACTAGGGAGCTTGAATTTCAAACCAGAAGGGAAGGTTAAAAGGACAGTGTGTCACAATCATCTTCATATAAAGACCCTAATTTTATAACCATAATTGGAATTTCATCTCCATATAAGGCAGTGGCGCACATACACACAAGCTAGTATGGTATGGAGCACACACATGAACAAAATGTTGTTGGAGACTATGAACTGGAATTCCTTTGTCTCTACTCTTCTATGATGAATATAATAAACAAATACAGTACTGCAGAAATTCATAGCTTAAGCAAATTATTTTAGTATTTCAATTTCATGTCAAACACCATAATACAGTCTGATTAAGTAACTGAATATTTTAGTGATTTGGAAAGCATGTCCTGTTCAGTTCTATTTTATCACTTTCTTATTTCCAAAAGCAATAACAACACAAAAAAAAAATGACAAAATCTCATCTGGAACAGCAATTGTTTATAACTAGATTTTCTCAGAGAGGTTGAATACCAAGCTATGTTTAATAGCAGGAGTCAGAGACTAAACAGTAATGGGTTTTGCACATTGCCTACAGCGCTTTGCCCTTGTCTGTCTTCTCTTTCTGGTTTATGCCCTCTCTCTGTGTGGCTTAATGCACATGCTTACGTCCATGCATAGGAGACAGGCGGAAAGGCGCAGTGCGGGGGACATGGGAGGGTGGCAAGAGGATGAGAGAAGAAAGAGAAATATTAAGAGCTCCTAAAGCAGAGGTTCTTACAAGCAGGGGTTCTTGTAGTAAAGGGAGTCTCCTTACTGTCATCTAAAAAGTCTTCCTCCTCATCCTCCTTTCTCAGTCTCCTCTTGGTCTCCTCATCATAAATGAGGCCTAGCAGGTTGGCTGGGCTCTCACTCTCCCCATGACACAGCTCATTCAACCGGACGCCAATTGCCTGCCATGGGAAGAAAAGAATAAAACAGTACAAAGTATGTTAGACTCCAACATCTGTTACAGAGGATATAATCAACCAATGAATGGGGATTATTTCCAGCATAAGCGTCTTTTGCAGGATGTAGTGTGCACCACTATATCTGCCAATAAAGAAACCAAGGTAGAAGGCATTGACCTTATCTCTAGGATCCTTTAGTATGAAGTCTTGTAGAAACTGGAATGACATTTTTGTGTACTAATAAAGAAGCTGTTTTGTTTTTTTTCTCTGACAGCATGTCCATTTCCTCAAAGGTCATTTATTTTACAGATCTATTATTAGGGAATATACAGCTACTTTTACTGTGGTATAAAATGAGAAGGCACTGTTCCTCAGAGTGCTTCTGATTATGCTAGTTTATGAGAATATCGGTTTAGAAGTTGGCAAGAATTCTGGTCCTGCAGTTTTATTTATATCTGCCGTTATGTATGTGCTTATTGGCTTTTATAGACTGTTTTCCCCCTTCCACAATACTCCACAAATTAGTAAAAAGTATTAGCTTCTCTTTTCGTAGAGTACCTAATGACTATATTAGAAACATGACTTTTAATAACTGCACACATTGGACTGGGGTTGTGGCTCAGTGGCAGAGCATATGCCTCAGCACCATATAAAAATAAATAAAACAAAATAAAGATATTCTGTCCATGTATAACTAAAACAAATATTTAAAAAATAACTGCACACATTGACAATATCAGCTTTTATGTTATATTAATAAAATCAATATCCTTGCTAACTGTTCTTCCGAATCACCATGCACTGTTATATGATTTATCAAGAAGAGACAAAAAACCTCTATCTATATCCTTCTACATCCCAACTCTATAGAATATGCAACAGTAAAAGAACCTGGGCTTAGGGAGGAGAGTCAGGGAAAAGGCTAAGCTGAGTACTGAACTTGAGGTTTGACCATTTGGTTCTCTGTGTATTAGCAAGAACAAATTTCACCTAATTTTGTTCTTTCCTCCAATATCATACATTTTAAAAATAATTAGAAAATTTACTAAATACTGGGTATTCAAAGTATTAGACTCAACATTAGAAACTAACATTCAAACACTACTGGATATGCAAAGTATATCCAGAACTCTTTAAATAAAAACACAAATTTTTTGAATATCTTAGAAAACTTGAAACAAATAGGTATCCTTAAACTCTATAAAATTACTTGACAAGCTACAAACCAAGAAGCATAAACCACATTAACAAGAAAGTACTATGAAAAGATATCACCACGGGATCCTGGGATTTTAGCTAACCTGGGAAGTTTTAAGTAAACAAAACAAAATATAAAAACAAAACCAACTAGTACTTCCATCTCAAAAGACCTTATTCTGAGGATGAGACAGGCAATTATGAGGCTGCATCATAAGACTCAAAGGGGGAATTTATTGTATCAATCTTTCTGGGATATTGTAACTAAATAATTAAGTTAATCCACAGTTTATAAAGCAGAAAGCATTATGAAAAATAAATTTGGGCTAAATTTCAAATCAATTAGAGCTCTACACCTTATTTTTTCTTTCTTCCCTTTCTTCCTTCATGCATCAAGTATTTATAGAGTGAGGTAATTTGTAAGGTATAAAATAGAACACTAAATTTGGTTAGCTGTATAATATAGTAGTATCTTTGTTTAATGTGCCCTAGTAGATTATACTTCCACATACAGCAGGGTTGCTGTTGGGAAAATAGGAAGGTTAGAAAGGTCAAGAGACTTGCAGACAGTTGCTCAGCAGACTGTGAAATGGGATTCAAACACAAGAGTGTCTATGTCTATATAATATTTTTTCCTCCATGACTTACAGTCTATTGAGGAGGTAATAAAATACTGAAATAATGCAATAGGAGACTGAAAACAATTAGTTCAGAAGATAGGTTAAATTCATTCAAAGAGTCTTACTGCTGTAGACTCTGAGGAATTGGAGTTTTGATTGATGGAGACTGGAGAGTGAATATGTTCAGTTGCAGGGCCCTAAAAGATCCACATTCAGGGAAAGGCACCACGTATTCAGAGATTGATAGGTAGGTCACTTGGTTGAATCCCAATTTTATGAGAGGAAAGAAACAATGTGCAGAAAGAATAGAAAGGTAGGTTAGAACTAGGTAACCTGATCACTGTCTCAGGGACATTGCGATAGCTGCCCAGGTATGCAGAGACAAGACAAGCAGCCTGCTTTAAAAAAAAATTATTTAATGACCTATTGTTATTAAACATATCTTAGGTACAAAGTCTTAAGACAAACATTAGGTGCATTAGCTCATTTGACTTTGTCATACATAATCTTGAGTGGTTTGAGCAAAGATTCTGCAGTGGGCAGTGATGCCAGATTAAGCAATGTTAAGATTTAAGCCAGAGGAAAAGGAGGGCCAAGGCATTTTAAGCAGGTAGAAACATGTTCTGATTTGCATTTTAGCCCAATCACTGCCAGAAAGTTTGGAGAATGACTTGAAGGGGGCATGTCTGGTGGCTGGGAAACCAGTATGAATGCTGTTTGGGAAAGGCTGTGCCTTGGGGAGATCACTTTACCAGCAGTGTATAGGATGGATTAGATGTGGGAAGACTGAGGAGGAGACCAAATGGGAAAATGATTTAATGAAGAATGATGTAATGATTTAATGAAAATGATGTAATGAAGATCTCACCTATGGAATTCAGTGAATGGGAGAGATAGGATCAATAGGGGATGAAGGTTTGCAATATGTTCAAAGATTGTCATGTAAGATGATTGTGGTACTATTAATAAGAATACAAAGCTCAAGGATGGTTGCAGGCAGGATGTGTTCATTTGGATAGAAGAGTTTTATTTAGGTAAAAGTGAGTTTCTGGGTATCAAGTGAATGCCCCCGAATTGGCAATGAAAGAAAAAAAAAAATCTAAAAAGTGCTAGGGTGCTATGGATAGAAAAGTCTGTGCTACTGGCACACAGGAAATAGCTGGAAACACAGGAATAATGAACCTTGGAGGAAATAACTCAGGAAGAAATTACAAGAGATCCTGAGTATTATCCGCATTCACGGAGAGGGAGGAGGCAGAGGACTGGGGAGAAGACAGAGGATGGGGCACTGAGAGGCCAGGAAACTCTGGAGCACAGTGGTTATGGAAGACAAAAGGAAGGAAAAGGTCAAGGCAGTCAGCTGAGTCAACAGCTGCAAAAATGTTAGAAGGCATTAATCATGAAAGTATTTATTTGGAAAGTCCTTTGGTTAAAACCCTACAAATCGGAAACCATCATATGTTTAGCACTTACTTGATTTCCCCTTCTTGTGGGAAGCCCATAGGATTAGAAATTGGAACTGCTTTTTTCAGAGATATCACTTAAAACAGACCCAGAATGAGGTAGGTAATAAATGGGGGTCACCACATCTCTGTGCATTGAAGAAAGGGTCTGTTTTATGCAAAACCCACTTTTGTCCTCAAATTCACAATAATTGTGGGAATGAAAATTGCTCACACTTTTAGAAAACAAAAAGGAGAAAAGACAAAGATATCTTATCAGTGGAGGACTATAACGGGTAACTGTTGTATCAGAAAGTTTTTTAATACTACTTTAGAAAGAACTTAAAAAGTATATCCTAAAGGGAAAATAAAGTTAAAAATCTGACAACTGGTCTAATTATCTATCTTAGTGACCACAAATCTTATTGTTTATTTTAGGAGATCCCAAATTAGGTCTATCTCAGACCAGGGAGTCATCCCTGATTTCATTAATGTTCTTGTACCTGTAGAATGAAAGATGGGAATGATTCAGAATTCCAATAGACTGGCTACATGGAGCAACAAGCTCATTTGCCTGGGAGATTTTTGCAGCACTGGAGGAGGTGGATTGGAAGGGCAGCATGGAGAGCAGCTTTGTAATTTTTTTAACAGAATTTGTCTCCTCTGTTATGGACCTTTTCTACCTAAATGAGATGAAAACAAACCAATTGTATTTGTCATTTTACTAAATTAATAAAACATGAAGAAATATTAGGATTACAATAACATCACTATAAACATAGTGATTATCAATGGAAGAGTTTTAAGTGATGGTCTACAACCTGTTGAAATTAAAGGTAATGTGCTTGGTAATGGTTAACTGTTCTTCTTATTAAATCAATATTCTCATTGAGTTGGTAAGTATATGTTATCTATGTTTTTAGGTATGCATAATTTTATATATGCATATATAAATATACGATATATATTTATTATATATAATATATATCGTATATTTATTGCATATATAACATAAATATATATGATTTTATATATACATACTTGTATTAAAAGAACTATTTTGGAAATCTGTTGCAGGGACAACTCTGTTTCAGGGATAATACTATTTCTGGTTTTTTTGGGGGGTACCAAGGATTGAACTCAGGGGCACTCGACCACTGAGCCACATTCCCAGCCCTATTTTGTTAGAGACAGGGTCTCACTGAGTTGTTTAGTACCTCGCTGAGGCTGGCTTTGAACTCATGTTCCTCCTGTATCTGCCTCCCAAACTGCTGGGATTACAGGCATAAGCCACCATGCCAGGCTATGCTATTTAGTAATATTAACAAAGAAGGGAAGAATCTATTTAGGAAATGCTTTTGAATTAAAGTAGCAGTGATATTAGGAATTTTTAATTGCTTGTCTTATTTTGCCTGAAAAAAATTAAAAGAGTCAAAATACCCCTCTCCTTAAAAGAATTGTACAATTGAAGAAAAATACTTTATGTCTCCAATTTCCCAGAGAGAAGGTGTGTTCAGAATTACCTGGTTCTTTGTGGAAAAAGGAAGACAACTTTTCACCAGTGGAGTGCTGAATCATTTTTAATGTGATATTGGATACAAAATAATGGGTGTAGGGGATAACAACCCTTCATCTGCTCTCTGCCACTTGTGAACTCAATTTTACATCTGATTGTTTTATTTTAAGAGTAAAAAGTTTGGTGTCTCCCAGGAAATGTCATTCTGCTTTTAGTATGGTCATGAAACAGCACCCACAAAGCTGGGTCATTAGAAATATCACTCACTGTTTTAATGACAGAAATATAAATCTGAAAGAGATAAAATGCATTTTGCATGCGTGTTTAGTGGGAAAGCTTGGGTTATAACTTGATCATCATCTTGTCAGAGGAGAGAGTAGGTTGTAATAATCAAGATGAGGGAGTCCTGAGATTGGGGGTGAGAGGTTCCTGTACAATTGGTTAGAAGAACCTAGAGCCAAAAGACAATGGACCCTCCAATTACCTGCCCTTGCTTTCCTATAATCTTACTTACGCACTTCTTCCTCCAGCATCTTATCATAGTGACTAACCCTCATGTAAACATGCTTTACAAATTATTTTAAGGCACCACCCTTGAAGAACGTGCTTAGGGCCAGCCACCCTCCCCACTCTCCACCCACACCCTAGTTTTGTTTCATCTCTCAATGCCAATGTTTTGTCCACTGTGACATTTGTTCTAAGATTTCTTGTTATCTAGCTATTTTATAAGCAAATTTAGGGGAAAATTCCTATTTTCTATGAAAAGAGATGTATTAGAACTTTGCACATAAGCCAAGGGAAACCTTCAAAGAGAGGAGATAAAATATCCATCCTCACAAGGAAATATTAAGGCACTGGAGTGATAATCGATGCCGTTATTCAGGATATCAAAGGATAGGCTGGAACATTGGTGACAAGAGTCAAGAAGGGCTGAAGTGTGATCTAGCCATGGTGAAGAAAAGAATAGCATTCCAAATGAGCAGAGCCCTGTGGCAAAGTCTACTTAAAGGATGAGAAATTTTTACCTACATTCTAAGAAAGACAGTGGTAAAGGTATATCATTTGTTAATTAAGTATTTAGTTTCACAGATAAAATAGTCTCAGGTGTATCATGAGAATATCTTGCCTTCTCTCAGATATTTGTGGCAAATACCCAACTTTTGGATATGAACTTCCCTAATAAGGTTTGATTAGAATTCCTAATGAAGATTCATTTATTTTTGTTCACTTATACACATATGTAGGTACATGAGTAACTATAACATGTAGTTATTTCTGAAGGCTTTCGGGTAACTAAGAGATGGCATATAAACAAAAAAGAAAATTCTGTTAAAAAACTGGGATTAAAAAAAAACATGTCCTGGGAAAACATAAATTAGAATAGAAAGCCAAAATGGGATGTAAGCATTAACTATTACCAACAATAATTTTCACAAAGATGATTCTTGATGAATATAGCAATTGAAAGCAAAAATTTGGAATCCCGAGTGGGAGATGGAATACCAGTCCCTCCTTGTACCAGATATGCAAACTCTGGCAAATAGCTTGACATATGTTAACATCAGTTTTGATGATTTAGTAATCTCTCACCTCATAGATTTATTTATTGGAAAGATTAAATGAGTGGTTCATTTCCCCACTAAGTGTTTCATTCAGTGCCTGGTATATAACAATGAATTGTCTTCAAAACCAAACACAATCAAAAACTCCACTCAAGTACTCTAAGTTTGACAGAAGAAAATTCAAAGCTCACGTCTCCCCACTGGTAGAAGAGCTTGGCAGCATTCCACTGCAGCTTCTGGTTCCGCTTGTTGCCCACGATGGGGGACCGTCCCCGGGAAAGGCCCTTCTTAGTAATGTTCACATGGTGCCCTTTCATCCACTCTGGCCAGTTGCCTCTGTTGCAGCGGTGAACAAAACGGGCACATTCCAGGAACAAGGCTGCTCGGGCCACCACAGGGGCTTCCTGAGTAGGGTTGAGGAGGAAATAGTAATGTATGGTTAATGACCAATACCTTTAATTTAACTTATAAAAAGAATATTGTGGGATTAATAAACAGTATCTCTATGTTGACAATATTTCTGTGAATTTAGTTTATTTTAGCTTCCATGTTTGGATTTAGCTTGGCCATATTACCCAAGTGATGTCAGCACAGTCATGGAAAATCTGAAAAATGTAACCACAAAGGCAAATCTTAGAAATTAGACTTTCTAAGCAGGTTTCTATGCTTTATTCCTTCTGAGGAATCTCAAGTAATTACATGCTTCCATTTTGCATTTCAAGGGCAATTGGGATTTGGATATAATAGGGAGTTTTTTATGTTTTTAAATATGAAACATTTTAAATATAAAATCTTTTTTTTAAAACCTAAAATCTTAACATGAAGGAAACACTTATTACATTTCTAGAACTAGTCTATTTCAATCAAGGGTGTTGTGATGTTGTACCATTGACAATCTTTTATCTATGACCATTCATACATTTCAAGGGGGTAAAATTGCTTACTGCACATTTTGTTGAGTTACTCTTTATTTTTTTTAATACTGTCATTGAATAAGAGATCAAATTCTGTCTAATAGGCCTGGTTTCAATGGAAAATGTTTGACAAAGAGAGAATTATTTTTTGGTAAATTAAAAAGCAGAACATTTCTTCATGAAAATAAAATTATGCACCATCTTGTCATGTCAAGATATGGTTGAAAAAATAAAAGATGATACACTTTGTTGTTGATACCCAGAAACTGGTGTGAAAATGAGATGCTCTATTGAATATTTAAAAGATTTTTAAGATCTTTTACAGGTGACATGTCCCATAGCTTAACAGGTCATAAGAAAAATATACATGAAGTATTAATGTGTATTTTGAATTGTGCCAGTTTTGAAATACATATTACAATATTAGCCAGTAATTCATGATTACTTAATAACCATGGGTTACTCAGAAATGTCAGATTTTCAAATTGAAGCCATAGTATTCTTAACAATACATTGATCCATGAGGTTAAATAGGGGTTAATATGTAGAGAGAGTCATGTAGCAGTTAACTTTCTTTTATAAATTATAATATATAACAACCCCATGATGTAGAAATAATATCTTTGCTTTAAGATTTTAAAAACAAGATATAATTTTCCCACTTTCACATAGCTGGGAAGAGGTGCACACAGGATCTTTTTGTAAGTTTTTTTTAGTTATACATGGACATAATACATTTATTTTGTTTGTTTATTTTTATGTGGTGCTGAGGATTGAACCCAGCACCTCACATGTGCAAGGCAAGTGCCACTGAGCCCCCAACTCTAGTCTGCACACAGGATCTTTGATGCCCAGATCTATACTAGTTCCATTTTGGTATCTAAATTCTCTCAACTTATATAAATCTTAGTAAAAGATGATTTTTAGAATGTCAATTGACATTATTTTATTTTATTTATTTTTTGAAATTAATTTAAAATGGGACATTGGTCCCATGTGATATTATTTTTTAAAACAAATATATGATCATATTCTTTCCCAATTCCAAATCTATTACAAGATCCATCTACCTCAATTTGGTTTCTTTCTTTCTATTCCCATCTCAAGTGCTCTATAACCCAGTCATATCAAAGTAGTTGTGGTCTCCAAATAGAGACCACATATACCTTATGTTGTTTCCCTGAACTTGCAGAACCTTTAAACTCCTTTTCCACCTGGAAAATTCCCACTTTTAAGATTCAGGTTAGGTACCTCTTCCCCTGAGAAGCTTTCTTTATTCCCATCCCCTTTCAGGCAGATTTCGTTGCTTCATGGTTTTGAGTACCACAGTATTTCAAACACTAGACAACTCAAGTATTTTTTTTTTTTACTTTAGCCCCTTAAGCATTGTCTCATTGTCTATGGCTTAAATGTAGCATCGAGAATATTTTTAGGGAGGGGCTTAATTTTACAAAGCATGTTACATAGTGCCACAGTTCAAAAGGCAATCTCTAAGAAAAGGCAGAATGCAAAAATAAACACTAAGGGTGAGAATCTGTCCTTAACACATCGGACACAAATGACAAGAATCAATCATTACCTCCGTGGGGCCAAGACTTGGGAAGAGGTCACTGGGATAGTGATCTTGAATTACATTACAAAGCATCAAATAAAGGATTTTCTGCATTAAGCTCATAAATATTGTGGTGCTTTTCCATATAGTATAAATATCTTACTTATATATTCTTATATTAATTGGTATTTATTTTACTAAACATGTCAGATATGCTTGTCTGTGTCTGGAAAAGCCTGGAACATCTGTCTTTAAAAACGAACACCAGTCTGGAGGGCAAGGCAAGCGATGTAATTTATTTTTAGCCTGTCACATTGTGACACGTTCTCAATATAAAGTGATGTGAATTCAATGCTTAATGACAGGGAGACAGAAATAACATCGCTTGAGTAGCATTATGTCATGAACTTTGCCTCCTCAGGATTAAAAAGGGTGAAACTCTTCTAGATCAGGACTGAGGGGTCAAAGATCTTTCCATTGCCCCTAACCATGATATGGCAGCTGAGAGGATCAACGGTGGATGAACCACTCAAATCGTGGTATGTGAGGCTGTTTAGGAAGCTCAAGGCATTTTATGAATGAAAAGAAATTTAAAATTCTTTGCTCTCCGAAATTTCTCATGATAAAACTTAGATGTTATCAGTATATAGTTATTGGCCCTGGGAATTCTAAATTATAATTGGACTTGAGATGATTATGAAAAGAATTCCCATTAACTGTACAGCACGATATTAAGGGAAAGGTTGGCTATTTTCTGATGAATTTGACCCATGTAAAGTACCAAACTCAGTATTATTTGGAAATGTCACTGTTTGCAATAAGGAAGGATGACAGGAAGTCATTCAAACATTGTCCCTTTATAATAATTCTCATGAACCTGGGGGCTGACAGCAGTCTTGGAGTTCCATATTCAAGATGGCAGTACATTTTACCAATTTCTGGGGAAGAGAACTGTGCATATTATTGTCCAGAAAACTAAGAGATATTGAGGCACAGAGCCAAGGTCACTACTCTGCATCCTAATGGAAGACACTTAGCAACAAGAACGGACTCACACTGCATGTGCAACAGCATTTAAAGCATTCTAGTGTGAGCAGGCCTGGGGTGATTTTTTAAAAAAATTTTTAGTTCCTTTCAGAGTGTAGTTTAGAAAGTACTGATTTTAGGGACAGGGTAATGAGTTACTTTGGGCAAAGAGTTCTTTGAATACATGAAGGAAAATCAGTTTCCTTCTTCTGAGGGAGTTTACCTCTCAAGGCTCAGTGCAATCTGAAGTAAAAGCAAGAAAGGGAGGCATGGCATAATGGATAAGGATGGACTCATACTATGGGCAAAACCAAGCATCACTGGAGAAAAAATGAATCAGAAGAATGCTGGATGCTGCAAATAACCATAGAATGTCAGAGGCACCATTATAAGTGAACAGCTGAACAAAAATGGACACCATTGACATGTCACAGAAAATGTGCCGGTGGTCCTAAAAGAAAAATAGGTATATGAAAAATGTCTCTTTCTTAACTTGTCTGCCTATGTCACTTTTTTAGGCACTAATTAATGAGACAGAATTGCTTCCTTTCCATTTCATCATAACTTCATAGTTTATACAAAAGCAAGAATAAACTAGGAAGACAAAGATATTAGGTTGAATCGTATGGAATTTCCAAATACAAAGGACAAAAGTAAGTCATACACCAGCAGTTTCATAATGGTTTACCCCATCTTATGTAAGGTGTTCTCTGCAATAGTTACAGTTGTCTAGTTAAAATTACAAGAATTCATGAGAATGTCGTTAATGCAGTCTGTATTTCTCTAATATTCTGCACCTAAAACCCTTTGAGCATCCATCTACTTTCCTTGACTTCCTTTGACATTTCCCCATGAATTTTATAAGATTGTTATGTATATTAAATGTTTCCTTTATGAAAGTGAAGCAGAGAATTGGGATACTAATCTAAGCAGCTGTGCTTTCTTTTGCCTGGGGACTTAGAAAATATTGTTAGCAAGATACGATGGTTAATTGAAGGTTATAATTGCAATGCATTCCTTTCCCTGAGGGACTATATCTAAGCTTATTATGTGAGAAGAAACCTTGACTGATCCTGAAAACTCATATAACACTGGACAGGAACTAACTGTTTTTAAGGACTAAATATTTTATGGTCATCCCTGGGGAATTACATATTTTTTATTGCCTTACAATAAAATAAAAAGGGCTAGCGGGTACAAGATATCTGTTTATTTAAAGCCAATGGGAATAAGCAGTTATTGTGGGTCTCAGTATGTATTGGGACCTTCTTTGCTAGAGGGCATGTGTTCTGAGTCAGTATTTATTACTTGGCTTGTATTGAATTCTCTGCTTGACTAAGATCATTAACTAACAGGCACATAAGCCAAAGGACTGCCCTGTCCCTGCTCATTTCTACAGTAGCTATGTGCAGACGGGAGGCAGGTATTATTGTTTAGCCCATGATCTGGATGGCTAGTCATTTTAACACCTACTCAGATCATGGTAATATTTTGAATATTTTAAAAATGAAATGAGGTCTTCTATTTCTGAAAATATAATAGATTAGGTGCAAAGATGAACTTCTTTTGGTTTAAAACACTTTAAAAATACTGAATAAAATATTCAAAAAATTCTTTATTTTGATTTTTGCTTTGTTTCTAGAGCAATGTACAAGAACTTTGAAGAATAAAAAGTACACGAAAGTGCAATTCTGGGGTGGGGGTGGAAATGAGCTAGCATAGATATTTTGTCCTAAGGGTTTCTGTTGACCATACAGAGACAAGAGCATGGGTGTTTAATGGGCCACAAGCTAAATATCTAGGCCCAAACATGTGGGAGGTGAGGTCAAAAATTCCTGTGCAAAGCTACGACCTCAGGTAGGAGCCCTCTCAGAAGATGGATGAGAAAAAATATACCCTCCACAGAAGCTGTCTTACCTGACTAAGCTTGACTCTGAATAGAGCATAAGAGAGGGAGAGACAGAGGAGGCAAAAAAAGAGGGGAAAGCGTTTATGGAAAACTTCTAATCAAAATCTCACATTCTCATACAAGTTCGAAGCAAGAACAGGCACTACTTCCATCCTCCTCCACCTGCCCCCTTGACCAATAATTTAAAAATGATGGTAAAGTCACTTGGGAAGATGGATAAAAAAGATTCCTTGGCCCCATCTGCACAGATTCTGATCCAGTAAATCTGTTGCAGGACCTGAAAAACTGCATTTCTAACAGGCTTATAGGTAATGCTGTTGTTACTGGTCCATTGACTAATACTGTTCTTAATATAGACAATAAGGAATTCCCACAGATAAAATTCCAAGGAGCAACCTCAGATTAACAAGACAAAAGAAAACAATCCACTATGAACAAGAGTCAGGAGACAAACTATGGAAGTCAAATTTACAAAGACTGCAGTGATTGGAATCTGCATGTGTTAAGTACATTTAAAGATTAATGTGAATATAAAAAATATGCTGAGGAATTAAGATGATCAAAGTTGACCAAAGTTAACTTTAAAACAAAAATAAAACAGAATTTTAACAAATAAAAAAAATGTACTGTACTTGGAATTTAAAACTCAACAGAGAGACTAAAACACAGATTAGCTCAGGTTTTTCTAACATCAATAATATTGATCATTTGGGTCAGATCATTATTTTGTGTGGGTGGTATATTATGTTTTATGAGATGTTTATCAGAGCTTTTGGCATCTACCCACTAGATGGCAGTAGCCATGTACAGGTTATGAGAGCCCCAAATTCCTCCAGACATTGCTAAATTCTGCCTGGTGAGCACATTGCCCTTGGAAACATGGGATCAGACACAGTTGAGAAGAGAAAAAGTGAAGTGGAAGAGATATCTGAGGAAATTACCCAGGATAGTAGTATAGAGACAGAAGAAAATATGAAAGAGAAGGTATCAAAAATGGAAGAAATTAAGATCTATCATATATTTTCAATTTCTAGAAGAGAATACACATAATACACCAAATAGATGATTTAGAAGTCTAATGAACCACAAATTTTAAAAATGCTAGAAACATTGCAGTGACACTGTAAAATATGAGCAATAAGAAAAAGATCTTAAAGATTACTAGAGCAGGGTAAGTACATGACCTATAAAGGAATGGTAATTAAGCCAGAAAAGAATAGTATCTTTGTCAGTCTAGAAATACAATTCAAGCAAAAAGATCTTCAAGTTGGGATCAAAATCAAGACACGTCAGACAACTGTAGCTGGGAGAGTTACAATTGATCACTAAAGACTGTTCTAATAGGTATACTTTGGAAGGAAATTGGTCTTACAGAGAACATCTGGGAAGCAAGGAGAAATAGTAAACAAAATGTATATTAAATTTTTGGAATTATCTTCCTACAAATCAATAAAATAATATCTAATGTATGAATGTCAAAAATAAGATAGAACTAAATCTTAAAAACAGTTGGAGTTAGAACTCTCCTAGTTTTTGAGAGAAGAGTAGAAAAATTCATTAATTTTAGACTGCATTTAGTTAAATATGTATATAACTTCTTAAAAAAATTTATCTGTAGACTCCATGCAATTCTGAGAACAAATTTAAGAATTATTTTATAGAATCTGACAAGCTAATTATAAAATTAACATGGAAAAGGAAAGAGCCAAGAATAGCTTACATTGTTATCTTTAAAGTTCTAAGTATAAAGTAGATATTCAGAGTACATGTGGAATGTAATAGAACAAAACCTGGAACCACACCCATACTTGTATGAAAACTTGTCATAAGAGGGTACTGCACATCAGAGAAGAATACATAAACTAGTCAATGTATTGTGCTAGGGTAATTGTTTTTCCATATGAAAAAGAAAAAAAATGAATTCCTACCTCATACCATTTATATAGTACTTTACAGTTAAAGACTTCAGTGTAAAAGATAAATTTTAAGATTTTTAGAGGAACATAGGAATACTTTATTACTTTGGGAATTCCCATAAAGGAAAATTTGAATGAATTAAAATATCTTAAATTAAAAAATCTTCTCTTGATTAAAATGTTCCACAAAGAACAAACAAGAAAAGCCACAAACTGGAAGATGAAGCCATGTAAAGAGCAAAAAATAAATTAGTATTGACACTTATCCATATTCTTAAAACTAATAACAAATGACAAATTATTCTCCTTTGAAAGAAGGAACTAAAGACATAAATGGACTCTTCCTTAAAAGTGAAAATAGTAATGATAAGCATACCCAGGAAAAGAGGCCTCAAACTTCAGATTGAAATATAAACTAAAGTTTTTTACTTTAATCCACTAGATTGGTAAAAATAAAAATGCTGAACAATATAAATGTCAACAATAAGACAGAGAAACGTGAACTTCAATTACACTGTTGGCACCTGCATGGAATTGCTGCAATTACTTTGGGATGGTAGAGCAAAAATTATGAATCAATAATTTCACTTATGTGTGTATTTAGAAAACTATCATGAATTAAGGCCCAAGTGCAATATTTATGGAGGTATTAAAAATGGACAATTTTTAAAAAATAAAAATATCTCTAACAGAATGGATATGTAAATTGTGATATGTTCAAACAAATACTATTCATTAGTAAAAAATAATATACTAATACTCACTGTCTCAATAAGATCAATGCTGAACAAAAAATAATTGTATGACTTCATATAAATGAATTTCAAAATCAGGATAAACAAAGCAAAACAAAATAATATAGTCTTTGGACACATATTCATGTAGTAACATACACAGAAAAGGTTAAAACAAAGTTCCAAAGAGCAGTGTATTCTGGGAGGTAAGGGTTTATCATTAGTAAGGAAATATAGGGACTTTAAGAAAATAAGGAATTCTAGGGCTGGGGAGGTGGCTCAAGCTGTAATGCACTCGCCTGGCAGGCGCGGGGTGCTGGGTTCGATCCTCAGCACCACATAAAAATAAAGATTTTGTGTCCACCCAAAACTAAAAAATAATAAAGAAAATAAGGAGTTCTATTTTTTTATATTTTCCTTGTATAATTATTGACATTTTCATACTCATGTAATTGCTACTAAGCAAATTGAAATTATTATTAGTATTACTCATGATAAGAAATTACCAAAAACTAGAAATAACTGTATGTGTTACAAATTCAAATGGATACATAAGGACAGAATACTTAAATATAAAGAAAACAGAAGTTCCTTTCATTTGAACTGTTTTCTTTTTCTTGTATTTTTGTACTTATAGATTATATAAGCCTAGAGGTAAAATTAGACCTTTTAAAAGCATCTATATCTTTTTTTAAAAAAATACCTTAATATTTGCAACTGATAATTCATATTACTGAGAAAGATTATGAGGAAGAGCTGTGTTGGACTTAATATTAAACCAATTATCCTTAAACTTAGTAATCATATCAATAACAATAAAATAATTATTTAAAACAAACAAAACCATTCAGATTGGTCAAACTTTAAGCACTGAAGTTTCCAGTACTACTTTCATCTACTAATACTTTTAAATTCTGAAGAACACTGCACTCTTTTAAAAATCACATTTTAATTATATGATTAAGGAAATAAAACTATAAAAGTATTCAAACAAAAATTATGTCATAATGCAAAAAATGTATTTAAGCTACACATAAAAATAAGAGTGACAAGACAAAATTAACAAAAGAGAGGTGGGAGATAAGTTGGACTGGACTATGATGATTAACAGGATGCATTTGGTGTTTCCTTCCCCACTTAAATTCTATTTGATGAACTAGCAGAATAGTAACTATGTCTATATTATCTATTTATCTACACATCTGTATCTATACCCTCATCTGCTTATCTCTACATATTTTCTATGTGTACATCTATATATATTTCTACATTCATATCAATCTATATTACACATATATGAGTACAACTATAAGTGTACTGGGAAGCCTAAAGCATACTCAGAAACTGAGGCATTCCTGAAAGACAGGAAGCAGAGGAACCAGATATTAGGGGAAATCAAAGAGAGAGGAAACAAAAGTAAGAATACATTTTAGCAGGAGAATTTTATGAAACTTAAAATAACCCTGAGGAATTTCTAATTAAGATCAATAGGTCCAAGCTATAGTGTCACAGCTGTACAAATTAAGTTTGATTCAAGCACATAGGACATATGGCTACATTTTCCTTTCTCTTGCTTGCTTTCAGAATTTACCAGTGACCTTACTTTCTTCGCTTTTTCATAGCTGGGAAACCAATCCCAAGTGTTCCCTCACTTATAAATCATATCCTAACTTGATCTTTTTGCTTTCATACCAATAAATAAGATAATGAACATGAAACTTTTTTATAAATTGTCAAGTACAGTGAAAATGTTACTATTATTAACCTCTACCACTGCCTCCACCAACTGCCACCATCATCACCACCATCACAATCATCATCTACACCTTTTATTCAATTCGCCAGTTCTAGCGAGTTTTCTCTTATTGCCTGAGAGTGGAGCTTCTTTAAACTTTGATTGATTCTGACCTTCAGAATTTTGACCTCTGAACTATGTTTACTGCTTGGCCTTAACCTAGGATCAAAGACTCTCAGGTGTGAAAGGAACTCCTACAAGCCACCAACTGCTTCGGCCCTCTGCACATATGCTCCCAACAAATCCAGTCTGATGCAAAGCGCTCATAATTTCCCAAGGTAGGCTACTCCATCAATGAACATCTACAGGGATCAGAAAATACCTTGAAGCTCAGGAGATACTGCTTATAACCATCAAAATTCTCTGTTCTTTGTTTCTTACCATGAGATTTATGAGCTTGATGAGATCAAACAGGACCAGAGTAGGTTCCACAGGAAAGGGCTAAGGAGAATCTAGAGGTCTAACAACTAGTCACAGTCATGTTTGGTGAATTAAAATAAATTTTAAGTTTTTTGTGGTTTCCAGTTTAACCAAATGGCAGAAGTCATGCTCTAGCAGGAATACAGTGTGCCTGGAAACTCCTGTAAAAAAAAACTCTTTGGAAAATAAAGAGTATCCCAGTTGGAAGCCAGAATTGTTTTGATGAGAGGGAAAGAAATCCCAACACCCAAAGGTTTGATTATCAAGCTATTCCTTAATGTTCACTTTAAAATAATCTCTATTCAGAAGCCAGTATTAATTTGTTCTACTGGGATTATTTTTCAAATCTCTAAGTGTGTTGTTCTCTTTGTTACAGGTCTTATGTTTCTTCTGGGCCCAGATATCTTATATAAACCCTGAAAGCTTCCCCTGTATGAAGGGATTATGAAAGGCTTCCTTCTGTTTTTACATCACTAGGGAGTGTTAACAAAGTAATTCCAATTACTGGATGAAAGAGTCCCTTTTTTTGCCAGTGATAATGCATTTATTAAGGAGAAGTTCTTAACATGTTTTTGTTTTGTGGATGATTTTGGGGCGGGCGTCTATGAATTTTCTGATACCATATGCTAAATTTTGTCTCTAAGTGTGCTTTTCTCGGGAGAATATCCATAACTTTCATCCAATTCTAAAAGAATCTATGTCTCCAAATGTTAAGAATCACTGATTTAGAGAATGAATGTGTTGTGTGAATCTTTAAAATTGAAATTCTCTTATATTTTCTTATTGTGAATTCACAATGTATTTACACATGATAAGGAATATCATGTGTAAGGAATCAAATGTTTTTTTGAACCATTAAAAATCATTCACCATTTTCTTTTTATAGGAGGTCTTATACATTTAAGGGTATTTTCAATGTGTCTACAGAAACTCATTCTGATTCAATTAAATATGCATGTGGTGTTGCCCAGAGCCCTGAATGGAATCAGAGGGTTTTTCTCTGATCCCAGGTTTAGCATCAACTAACATATGACCTTGAGCAAATTCATCTTAACTTTCAGAGCTTTTATTCTCTCATATGGAGAACATGTTAATGAAAAGATCTGCTTGGTAGAGTCCCTAACACTGAATGATATATTTATGTGCAGATTTCAGCTCAAGATCTTTGGAAGGCCTAGACCTTTCCAGTGAGTGAAGGGCAATCTGTCAAATCTCATCAGGTGCTTATTTGATGAACAGTTGTCAAATACTATTATCTCATGATTTTCCAATTGGTATGGTTGGTTTTCACTCAGTTTTTCAACAAGTTGAAATAAAATGATTTGTTGTAATATTTTCCCTTAATCTTATTAGACAGTTGCCTGAGAAATTTGATGCCTTGTTTGTCTTAAAATTTTCCAAAGGTAGCTATGACTGCAGGATACAGACAAAGATAGATATGATAGTATCTTTGGAGCATTTCAGCTTAAACTGTCTGTAAAGTGGCAATACACCATTGTTATTGTGTATTTAACAACTGTTCAACTAGCTTCTGTCAGCTTTATATTCTTGACCACATTCAAACTAGTGGGTATAAAATATGGGGTTTATTATTTTTGAATGTTTTAAAGTGATCTCTCATAATATTTTAGCAAGAGTCAGCATGGTAGAATGCAAACTACGGGCCTATGAAGACAGTCCTAGGTTCCAGTCGGATTCTATCTTTAGATAGGCTTTGTAACCTTGTACTATTAGTTGGTCTTTCTGACCTTCAATCTTTTTCTTTTTCTTCTGGAAATATAGGAAGCATATAATAAATATTGGTCATTCATGTGTATCAACCTTGGAATGTTGTGCACTATGAAGATCGAAAAATAGATCCTTTTACAAATATAATCTTCAATGGGAAATGTGAAAAATAAAATGAAGCTCTCCATCTGGGTTTTGTTGCATTATCATGAACAACTTCGAAACATGCCTAGCACAAAAGACAGCTGTTGAGTTAATTATTATATCATGAGTATCTTGATATAACAATTGACTACAGACTTTCAAAGCCTTACTACCTCTATCATTTGGTATATTTGATATGTAGAAAACTGCCCCATCCCTGCAATGACACACAGTTCAGAATGACTATCTACTCAGGGAGGGGCCAGAGAGAGCTCCATTCAGTGTCATTGCTCTACCCTCCCCACCCTGTAAGACTAAGGCTTCTTCTGTTCCTTGATCAAATCCTGTGCTCACACTACTGCCAACCCTGTGTTGTGGTGTCTGCTATTTTATACCCTTATCAATACTTTATAACCATTGCAAATCTGACAGTTATAGAATAGGGATTTATGAATATTTAATAAGCATTATTATCATCTTACTTTTCCAAATCACAAATTGACAAGGCATTTCTTTAGTATAAGTAAAATGAGGCATACTTGACTGACTTTCAGTATTTTCAGGGAACAGGTTATTAATATCATTTTTTTTCAATATTTAATTGCCCTTGTTAATTTTTCCATTTGTTTATTTTGATCTGCTCCTTTAGAAACACATCATGCATGATTTAAAGGAGTGGCTGGAAGAGGTGGGTCACTGGGGTTGTACCCTGAAAGGGTGCATCTTCCCTGCAGGCCCTTCCTCTTGCTTTCCGAGGTTTTCTTTCTCTATACCCTTCAGCCACAATGCTCCATCTCATCTCAGGCCTAGAGCAATGGAATTGGCTGACCATGGACTGAACCTCTGAGACTGTGAGCCAAAATAAACTTCTCTTCCTTTACGTTGTTTTTGTCGTGTATTTTGGTCACAGTGATGAAAACCTAACCAACACAAATACTTTACGCTATTCAAAGTGTTCTACAATTCATTTTAAGTAATCCTTGATTTATGTTTTCTAATTGATAGGTAACAAAACCAAGCCTTAGAGAGTTTAAAGTACTCATATAAAAAAACAACACACAAGACAAATAATATAATAATAATCTACTTTACTGTAGTTATCATATTTCAGGCATTGTGATGAGGATCTTCCATCTAATTTCTCATTTAACCTTTGCTTCAGCCCCAGGAGGTAAATATAGTTCTACTATGACTTTTACTCTCATTTTACAAATGTTCAGAGCAATTTTAACTCAGGTATTCTGACTTAGATCCCTCACATAATTTTTAATTGTTTTATGATGCATTCTGCTTCCCAGAACATGTTTATTATGATTATTTCCTTCTTTGTTTTCTTCTCTCACCTCACTACCTTTCTTCTTCTTGTTGTCATTAATTCTGAGGGTAAAAACAAAATAAAAACAAAACCCCCTCAATTAAGCATTTCGTTTTGGCAACTCAGGTTTACCTCCAGGAACAGTATTAATTGGAACGAGGGTGAACAAAATCTTCCAACAACTTACTAGATCCAAAGCGGCTGCCAGAATGGATGCATCAGGTATTGTCCCTGGCTCACAGCAGTTTAACAGAAACTGGAAGCGTCTCATGCCTTGTCGGATTGCTCCAAGATTCACCACATTTTTGCTTTTTCCACCATCTTGGTTGGGAGAAAGATGGTCATCAAAACTATGGCAACCTATAGGAGTTGTGCCATTGCAAAGGAATAAAAGAGAATGCATCACAGATTTAAAAAGAGGTTTAGAGATGGCCTCAAAAACTTCTCTCCCACTCCTCCTCCCTTTCTCTGTACCCCTTAAATGCTTAGTTTCAGTTCATCCTGACTTGGGAATCAATGATGCATGGCATCTGAAAATCCAGAGTTTACCTAACTACTTGAATTGTAGGGTCTGATCACTTTGCTGCTGAGCATCTCTAATACTGATAAGAGTGCTTGGTATGTCTTAAATGGTCCTTCCTGTAATAAGCAGCATTTCCCCCATGAAGGTGATGGCAGAGCTGAGAACGTAGAAGACGTGCAATGAATTTGTTGTTTGTGTGGAAACAAAGCAAAACAAAAAACAAAACCAGTTGCTCTAATCAACCAAATATCTTCCCACAAACATAAGCCATTTGATCTCTTAAATAATTTTAGTGAATATGAAGACAAAAGAAGCTCTCTGAATGTCATCTCAATTCTAGCAAATGTTCACCAGACATGTTTTTTATTTGTTGAAAAAAATTTCTTTAGATTTTAAGAAAATTGTGTTCTATATGTGAATTGTGAATGTCATCTCAATCTCTGAATGTCATCTCAATTCTAGTAAATGTTCACCAGACATGTTTTTTATTTGTTGAAAGAAATAACAAGGCAACCTGTTTCAGATATTACTCTTTTGCTTTCTAGATAGGCAGAAAGAAACTGAGAGTTACAGAAAGAAACTGGAGTTACTTGTACTACGAGAGTTCAATAAATAAATCTGAAACAGGTTGCCTTGTTAAGTTATAAACTCCCCCTCAGTGGAAGTATGCAGAGGGTGGCTGGACACCTGTGAGGGATGTAATTAGAATAAAATTAAAATTAAAAAAGAAAATTCTATTGGCAATTTATCTCAACTAAATGAATTTCAAGTACTACATTTAAATTGAGGATAAGAATGTTTGACATTTGTTTTCTTTAATGGTTAATAAAAAAACAAAACAAAGAAATTATGTGGTTAAAATAATAAATGAGAAAAGGACAATACATCTCAAATGGATGCATAGGGATTGTTTATATGCCTAGATTTGGAAGAAAGGAAGGAAAGAAGGAAGGGAACAGAGTAGGAAGGAAGGGAGGGAGGGCAGACTTAGAGGGAAAGATGTTCACATGGATAAGATTGTTGAAAAATACAATGTTCTTAGATTAGCAGATAATGTTGTTTTGGTTCATTTAGAACAGCTGGAGTTACTTGTACTAGGAGAGTCCAAAGAAATTATCTCATAGAATATCTTTTTTTTTTAAATTTTTAACAAGCCAGAGATCATAGACAAGAAGCAGTGATGTATAAGCTATATTCCTTTGCCAGTCAAAAGCACATAAATTATGCTAGTTAGGAATCTCAGATATTACTCTTTTGCTTTCCAGACAGGCAGAAAGAAACTGTGTTTCAGATATGTACATTGTTACTAGTCATACAAATCAAGTTGAAGGATAAATATATTTTCAGAAGGTAAGGAAAATTTTCCTAACAGTTAAAGTTGTTTAGCTCTGAACAGGTTGCCCTGTTAAGTTATAAATTTCCCCTCATTGGAAGTGTGCAGAGGGTGGTTGGCCACCTGTCAGGGATGTCCATGAGCAGGATTCCCATGTAAGTAATGTGACGATAAAAGTTTCTCTAAGATTTTAATAAGGAATAGAGCAGCAGAAGAATCTCTGTCTTATTCTTCACAAACTCAGTGCCCACAGGGAGTGAGGAATATAGCAAGGCTTCTATAAATGTCTTTTCAACCAAATTGATAGAGAAGCTACACATAGTAGTAAAATACATGTGAAAGAAGCAAACGAATGAAAAGCCATTGGTAATAGAAAATGACCATTTAAAAAAAACAATTTCAAATAAAGAATTTCAGAAGTTAAAATTGAAAAGAAAATGAACCATTTTATTTAAACAAATTTTTTATTCTATGTGATGAAAGCTGAATGGAATTCTTAGGCTGCATGACATTTACCAAGACGTTTGAAGAAATTATCCTCCTCTTCTCTTCCATTTTCCATTCCACTTCCTGGCCCACTTTCTGAAAGCTTTACAGCACTGGTGAATTTGACCTGAGAAGAAAAGGAAAGTAGTCCAACAACCAAATTCATTGGCAAATTTCTGGGTTAAACTAATCCTTGATTTTTAAACATTGGTTGTTTAGAATATGAAGATTGCTCCCTTCTCTGACTTCCATGTATAGTTTTGTCACTATAGTTTATTGCTATATACCAAAAAAGATATCACTGAAACTGCTTGTCGAAGGGAGATTCCAGGTCAGAGATAGAAATCTGAATAATTGGGCACCTTGAAAATAACCTGGTAAACACCTCAGATACTCTTAGAATTAAATTCTGATGAAGTGAAAATTCAAATTCATGAAAAGTAGCACAAATTCATCTTTTACAAACACCACCAGAGTTGAAAATCAGACCAAAGTGAAAAATAGTGAAATAAAATACTTCAAAATTTTAAATAAATTTAAAGAGTTCACTCTAATGAATATGCAATATATTTCACTTTCTAAGCATGAAAATCTGTTCTTGATCTTGTCTATAAACTGAGTCCTCAAAATTTTGAGCCTACAAAGAAAGCTGTGGGCCATCCAGACTCCCAAATATTTGGCCATTTTTTTTCTTAGCAAAAATAGTGTAAAATAAGAAATGTAAATGTATTTCCTCAATGTTTTGTAATCTTGCTATATTCTTTTTATAATTTTAATATATCACTTCTAAAACACTAAATAGGAGAAACAGGTTTTAGTGAGATTTAAAAAAAGAAAGAATGTAAGAAAATACTTGGTAAATAAAGGAAAGGTAACTCATCATATACTGATAAGCAGGTATGCAAGTTTCTTGGATATGAATAATCCACAGGGAAGACTCTCCTAAAAATCAATTTCACTGAGAGTCATTCCAAGTCAAAAGCTACTATAATGTGCAACAGTAGTATGAAGAAACAGTGAGAAAAGGCACCCTGACTATCTTTTGCAACAGAGAGAATGGTCAAGATCGTCCCAAAGGTAGTGGAAGGGGAATGAATGGTGTGCACGTGCATGTGTATGTATTTGATAAATGCAAGGAATCACTATAGAGTTACTGCCTCCCTGGAAATGAACTTGGGATGCCAAAAACATCAGATGTGTTTAAATTTAAAACAGCTGGGAAATGATGCCTATCTACATCTCTATATCTGCATTATCATTTTATATAATTCTTGCTGCACTTTCCCTTTTTTCTCTTCCTAGAATAGTCTACTACCTAAACATTTAAATTTTTCATTGCTCATTAAAATTTCCAAAATTGATTCAATAGTCCCTTAACTCTTCCTTATCTGGTCCCTCCAGGTGTTTAGCATTTCTTAGCCCTGACATTTTTCTATCATTTTGTGACTCCAGTTTTCACTTACACAAGTAACGTCCTGTTTACCTTGGAGCTTTGCCTGATGAAAGACAGGCGGTCCACAGAGCTGATGTCCAGGAGGTCCTCCACACCATCTGCCAGGCCCGAGAGGGAGGATCGTTTCAGCCAGTTTCCTATTTAATAATTTTTTTTAAAAAAAGATTAGACTGTTACAGCATTTGCTCTCAAATGGATTAAGCAGAAATGCCAGCATGTGCTCAACAAGCAATGAAGTTACATGGCTTTGATATAAATAGAAGCAAAACAAGTTGTTTCCAGTGTGTGTGCTTTGAATCAAAATGTTCAGTGTTGGACTATAAAATTACATAAGCAGGCAAGAACAGGACAAAAAGAACCTGGTCTTCTCCAGTGAATGAAATCATAATCCATCCACTTGTCCCTGACAAATTTCACATCTCTCTTTAAAGCCTATTCATTTTACCTCCTAAATACCTCTCCAATCTGCCCACTTCTCTCTGTCTACTTAAAGTAGTCACCCAGCCCAAGTGTCCATTTACTTACACCTAGACTACTAGGCAGCTCTCCATCTGGTCTCTTCTAATGTTCCCTCCAGGATGATTTCCATGCTGTGATCTTTTAGAAAATGTTTAGATGCTTGTGTTACTCTCTTGCTCAACAACCCACTTGGTTATCCAGACTCCAGGATGAAGAGCCAACCTAACCTGCAAGGTGCCATGTTTCCTGGTCCCATTTCGAGGCAGCTATTCTTCCCTTGTTTCAGTTCCTCAATTCCCTTCATCCTATTATTTTTGCACATAGTATCACTTCTTCTTTAAGTATTCTATAGATCTTGATGTCACTGCCTCTAGTCTTCCCTTCCTCCTGCCTCCTCTCTTCATTTTGGTCAGGTCTCATTGCTGCAGGCTTTCATAGAGCCATGTATATTTGCTTCATAAAATTCATAGTTTGCAGCTATACTTAGTTGAATCGTTATCTGCTTTAGTGACAGTGGCTCTTGTCTGATAGCAAGTTCAGCTGTCAGAGGAATGTGTGTTTTGCTTACTATCTAATCGCTGATACCCAGAATAGTGTTTGCACACAGTATAGGCACATAGTAGGGACTTGAAAAATAACTGCAGAAAAATATAAGAGTGATTTGGTGAATGAATGGAAGAAGCAGTAAGCCTGGGCCTTGGGAGCTGACACCTTTCCTTTTCTGTACCCCACCATGCACTGCTCTGTTTTGATGGTAAGTTGATTTGATGACATGGTAGGTAACAAGAGAATCCATAAGTAAATACAGACATACTTTTACCTATGGGGAGTTTAAGCTTCTTCCGGAGGGAAATTCTGCGGGACCGTGAGCGGGCACGCCTGTCGGAGGTGTTCCCTGAGTGGGCAGTGGTGCATTCTGAGGTGTCCTGCTCAGACTGGCTGCTGGTGTCACTTGCTGCACTCTGTGATTTGAACATCTTGCGCCAGAAATCTTTCCGCCCCAGGTTGCCCCCTTGCATTTGTTCATCGCTGTAAGCAAGCAGAGGATAGGGTTAAATGCCTGGCAGCGCATGTGAAATTCTCCTAAATTACTTTCAACCTCTTGCTGATGATATTTAGGCAAATTATGCAGAAAGATCTTTGACAGGCTGGGTGTGGGAAGAATGGGAGTCAGAATGGGAGGAGGCCCAAGGTTCACTCTGAGCTCTTCTTGAAAACAGTCATGTCTCAGTTATCAGGTGGAGGTGGTCATTTTCTTCTAACCTTAATAAAAAAGACTAAATATTATTGCAGGTATTCACCTGCAGTGTGAGTCATAATAGAAGAAGCACTTAAAATGTCAGTAAACATTTAGCTTTTTAAACTCCCTGGGGCTTCTGCAGTACGGTTCTTCACTCCCCAATCCTTACACCTGACACTAGTTGAACTCACAAAATATATTTATGTGATTGAGTGAACAAATGAAGAAAGTATGATCACCATACCCAGGAGATACATTATCCTACTATCAATAAGTCAAAAAGACATAGTTAGAGTTTAAAAGTAAAAAATAAGCCCAACTCAGTAGGACATCTGCAAGGAGAATTTTGATTAGGACAAGTGGCCAATAATATGCAGAGTTTAATCTCAGCAGGATTAATAATAATAATAATAATAATAATAATAATAATAATAATAATAATAATAATAAAGCCAGCTGAAATGAAATTTCTATTTTCACTTACCAAATTGGCTTAGAATAGGGATAGGGGAGAGAAAGTTATGGTTACTATCATATACTGCCAGTGGTAAGGTAAGAATGGCTACATATTTCTGGAAGATAACTTGGTAATATGCTTTTCAAAACCTATATCCACACCTTTGACAGAGAGAAATTCAGTTTCCAGGAAGTAATCCCACGGAAATAATGGAACAGCATACTTAGTTGAAGATACACTATTGGTCAACATTTAAAAAGTGGAAACAATATAAATGATTAGCTGTAGAGAAACAGTTGAATAAATTATGAGACTTTCCTATTGTGATATTCTCTTTAGTCATTAAAATATTAATTTAGAAGATTACTGCTATGGGCAATGTATGTGATACCTTGTGAAGTTCAAAGGCAGTTACTGAATGGCTTATCCATGAAAACACCTTCATAATGTAAAATTATGAGTTTGAATTTAAAAAACTAGGACAATGCACTCATTATCATTAAAGTTATTCTTACGTAGAATTCCTTAATAAATTAACTAAACTTTTTTATTTTCTCCAAAGATTGTTTTTCTAATTATTATAACCACAAAGTGCTTGATTTAAAAATTAATATATCATAAGTGATAACTAAAAGCATAAAATTATAAATAGAAAAATAACAGGATAATATACATCTGGGTATGAGTTTGTGTGTAAGCACACTCAAAAACATACCCAATATAATGCACCAAAAATTTTGTTATCTTTCGTTGGTGGTATTTTGATTTTAAGTTATTTTTTTCTTTTTTTAATATTTATTTTTTAGTTATAGGTGGACACAATATTTTATTTTATGTGGTGCTAAGGATGGAACCCAAGTGCCTCATTATGCAAGGCGAGCGCTCTACCTCTGAGCCACAACCCCAACCCTTAAACTACTTTTTCTTGATGCTTTTTTGTGTTTTCCACATCTGTCATCATGAGCAGCATGCATTACTTTAGTAGTTCAGAAAGAAAAGGTTATAGAAAAATTCTAACAACATGATGAAATTTATTTATGGGGTTTTAATAATTATTTGCTTATAAGCTTTGAGGCTGAATCCCAAATTGAACTCAACTTTGACAATATTGTAAAGCATTCATTTTCTGGAGCTATTTACATGAAAATTCAGATTTTATCTTTCCAAATGTCGTCAGCGTACTAAATACTTTTAAATTCTTATTCTAAACTCTTATAATCTGTTTATCAAATATGGTATGCATTTAAACTGGTTTTCTAGAATTGGACCTCTTGGCTACTGTTGTATTTTGGGAGGATGAGGGTACAACGATGAGTGTGTCACTACATGGTCTGAGTGGGAGAACATCCAGGGAGGCTGTCATTTGTCCTCCTTCTCAAGAAAATGCTACATCAGCTTTGTTCAGAGAAAAATAGGCACATAAAACCCACTTTCTGTACTAATCAGTTAATGAGACTATTATTTAAGGAAGAAGAAGATGAGTCAGGTCAAGAAGGATTGGTAAAAAAAGAGAAACAGAGGATGGAGGAGGAGTCAGGATCATCCAGAGTAAGCGCTCACCTTCTCCCCAGCTAAACAGAGGAAGTCTGGCATGCTCACTCCTGGGCCACCTTGAGTCACAGACAAATTCCACACTTAATACTTTATGACATTCCTCCAAAGTGAAATGTTTATGTAGAGGCATATTAAAACATGTGTCTTCATTCAAGAAGAAAGAACAGACATGTTTTAAATGCTGAGAAATTGGGTGGTATTCACAAAGGAACAAAGAGAATATTTTGGAATCTAAAAAATGTAATCACATCTAAATGGAGATGGTTTTATTTTTAAAATCCAATGTACCTTTAAGATCATTCTCATTGATCAGATTAGCTCAATAGTTACGGGTGTTATTTGGGGACAAAAATCTTCTGTCTGCTTTGGGGCAGATTTTCTATGGATAGGGGTTATAAACTAGATATTCATCCATGGAACATCTCATTCATATTGATTTTTTTTCCCCTGACAGAGTTTATATTTGGACTTTTACCATGTCCTTAAGGGTTTTCTTAAAAGAGAAACTAAAACTTAATTTTGAGAAAGGAAATTAAGAGATCAAAATCTTAATGATTATATGATAAATTTTGCCCTTTTATCGATCAATTGAATCATTCATTCTTAAATATATATATTAAATGCCTCTCATGGGCCAAGCTCCATCTTGGTTCTGGAGTGACAATGGTAAGCAATAATTCACATGGTCCCTGGACCTGTGAATTTGATCTACCGTCTCCTTACGTTTATCTACCAATAGGGGCAGTCCGATTTTGAAGTACTACAACAACTGTGCAGACTTTGGTACTTGAAGATTTTATTTGCTCTTTAGGGATTACTAAATTCTTATTAGATGGTTATTTGTTTCTTACCTTTGATTTACTTGACTATGGAGAAAGGATACCATAATACCTAGGATATTCTGTAGAATTACTGGAAAAACAACTACTTAATACTGAACAAGGGTTAGAAAAACAAAATGATGAATATAAAATGATGTACATTTAAAAAATATTGTGGGCAAATAAATAAAAATGAAAACAAATGTGTCTTGCATAGAAGTTGGCTATATAATCAATGTTTACAGTAACCCTTACATTTCCTGGGTGCATAAATTTAAAGATGCTTTTGTTTTTGCCATTATGAACAGTGAAGAGCAGCTGATGTTGGAATGAATCTTAGGGGAGGACCTCAGTGCAATGGAGTAGAACCTATATGTCAGCTAAAACTGAGCAAAAGCTTTGTTGAGCACATTGACAGCCACTCATGCATTAAAAAGAAAAAATCGCAAGTGATTTTAAGCATGAAAGCGGATGACACTGTCACCCCACTTGATATACAAGCTATTTTAAAAGATGTATCAGTAGCAGTGTGCATGAAAGTCAGAAGTGGGAAGGAACGAGATGGAAAAGGCAGTTAGGGAGGCTTTCTCTAGGCACAAGGCTAGTTATTTGACCTTGCCTGGAGAAATTAGTAGCATTGGAAATAAAAAGTGTAGGACAGAAAAGAGGCCAGTTTGAAAGGAAATGAAAAACAAACCAACACCCCCCCCCAAAAAAAAATCAAACAGCAGTTTAGAAAACAGAATTTCTTCCAGTGTGAAGTGCCTAAACCTCTGCATTGGGGATGATAACATGCTACTTACTGCTCTGGAGTCTGTGAGGGGCGACCAGACATGAAGCTGCGACATTCCTCAGGGGCGGAGGACACCTGGCCTTTATCCACAATGCTTCCCGCCTCTGACCTATGCAGATGGGCACATTTCAACAATCACAACAGAACAAGACACCACCTCTTAATACTTCAGACCTTCTACGAAGCAAAACATCTGTTATACACATGCTACATACTCATGTCACCATGAGTTTGTGTTATATAGAATTTATGACCTCATTCTGCCTTATTGCTTACCAATACCAGTATTATTGCAAACGGTCATTAACTGAAAGCGGGATTTTAAGTTTAGGAGTTTCTTTTAATCTTTGTAAATGGTATTTAGTATACAACAGGCATAAAATAAATGTATGTTTACCAGTAGGATAAACTACATACGGATACATAGCAATATGTCTTTTGCCACATTTAGAGTATCACTTACTGATATGGTGATAAAGTCTCAGTAATTGCTTTTCCTTTCTAGCCATGTAGAAAAGTCTAAAACATACATAGTTATTTTACCATATAGTGAAAACTTATGAAGTTCAAGTATATGAAAGTGTGGAAACAAGTGAACTCTAATTCTCATAGAGGTGGCAATATATTTAATAGTAACTCATCCATTTTCCAAGCCACAGCTCAACCGCATCAGTGATAGAACTTATTACCACCCCTGCATTGAAGATCTGCCACATCCAGAGCATATGGACAGTACAACTGAAGACAATATTCTACTCACACAAGCAAACACCCTTATTCAGAGAAATCCAGTGCCAACCTTTTACTGCCTGCAGGCTTAGGTTCCTGTTCATTCTCTTCCACTTTTTTCCCTGGTGCTAACTTCTCAGCACTGTCAAGCAAAGCACTAAGAGCCACTCTCCTGAAGACATTACCATGAGCTTCTTTGATGAACTGGACCAGCTGACGGATGTCACAATATAATCCCTGTTTGAAAACAAGAAGAGAGTTTGGGGGAAAGAAAGACAGTGGTACGATTAGTTTTCATAGAAAGAGAGGGAGAAGGCGATTCCTTAGGTTTAGAGAAGCACTGGAATGATAAAGACACATAATTACCACTGTTGAATCTTACAGTATATTCCCTCAGCATTGCTCCTTTGGAACCTTACCAAGGACCTTGCCAGTCATTCTTAGCATGAAAAATCATGGTTACTAAGCAAGATGTATATTCAGGAGGCTGGCTGTATTATAAGAAAGACATCAATTTATATTTTTAGTCATTGGATTTATAAGCTTTTTGTCTCTCAACTTTAAGGAGATCCAAAGAGATGCCTGCAAATAAAAGGTAGTCAGAATTTGTTTAGAGATTTCAGTCCCTGCTCTGCTTCTTTAAATTTTCTGATTATGACAAAATGTTTATGTTCTCTAGATACTTCTAACAAAGCCTGATTAACCAAAACATGGTAATTTTTGATGGACACATTAATCAAATAATATATATGTTGTAGCCACTTTGAGTGTGAACTTGACTCTGAATTCAATACTATTAGAACTCAAATTTTGAGTTTAATTAAAACTCGGATATTGATAAATCAACTTTTAAAAACATATACAAGATTTTTATTAAGATATTAAGCTTTGCACCACCACCAACATTTCCTACCCCTCTCTTCTTTCTTTAAAAGGGTAGTTACTGTATTCTTTGCTTTAGGAAAGTTCATGGGAAAGCAGGTTGCAGAGGTGTTTAAAAAACACACACACACACACACTTTTATAGCTTTTGCTTTTATAAACCTAACACTGGTGGGAAATTTATACCTGTGATTTTTAGGAATGTAGAAGGCAGGAACCTTAAGGATAATAGAAAGAGCATGTATCCTTGGGGCTTGTGGGTATCAGGGACCTATGCCCTCCACTCTGCTCTTTAGTAGCTCCTTTATGGAAGGTGCAAGACCCCCGCAAAAACAAGAGTTCCAAACAACAGAGAATGCACAAATCCAAGCATGCAGTGGACAGCACCATATGAAATAATAGCTGTAGACTAATAATTGAGACCTGGGTAGCCTCCAGTATTTGGCCCTGGGAGGAGTTAAATACTAACCTTTTATAGCCTAATTCTCCTCCTCTCTACACTACTAGTGGCTTAAGTGGTTTAATTAACACTCTCCTTTAGGGAGATCTAATGTGATCTAAAATATCACAGGGCTCAATTAAAGAAAACAAAACAAATTTCAGCAGCATGTTTGCATTAATTTTTAAAGTGAGTATGGTTTCAAGTAATGCTTGGTATATCATCTTTTAGATTTCATGAACCAATAAACTGTGCTCTTGCATCTTCTTTTGAAGGACTCAAAATATCTTGCAACAATTTCACCAGACATTACAACCTTTGAGATGAACAATGAAGATACGTCAATCTGCAGATGAGATAATAAGATAAGGAGGAACAAGGAAAAGCAAGAATGGATAAGGCCCCACTGTGATTTACTGGGAACATTCAAGGAAATGATCTCTCAGCATTAAGACTTCAACTTCTCTTCCTCATGGCCACGATGTGAGCAATTTTCTCAGAGCAGAGGCTGACAGCTCCGTGGGAAGGAGAGGAGAGCTTCTCACCAGATTCTCAGGACTGTGCAGTTCGTGTGTGGTGGAGGCACAGCGGGTGATGAGGGATTTAAACATGGCACTGACGATAATGCCTTCCACGTTTTGGGCGGAGGATTTGTTGTCCACTGTGGTGAAGTTATTTCCAAACCCAGCCTTGTCTGGAAGGCAAAGGCACAAGTTAAAGGCAATATTTCCATGAAGCTCCGCAAAAGCGAGAGGGGCAAGGAAATACTCAGCACCCAGGAAATAGAGAAAGGCTACACAAAATCCAGACACTAAGCCTTCCAGCTACTTCTGGTTCAATAATCTCTATGCAAACTTGGAAATAAAAGAATCAGAACCTCCTTTACATCCACTTCTATGACATGTACAACTGCATTTGTGAAGCATTTTGATTGATTTCTTAAAAAGTGGTTGCTTATTTAAAACTGACTCCAAACCTAAAGCCCACAACTGATCCCCTTTCCTTTGCTGTGTTCCTTTATAGAACACCAGGAATAACCTGTTATCAGAACTGTTTTTGCCAAGAATATTACAAGTTTGAAAAACAATGAAGTGAGGATTGTAGTTGAGATCTTCATGTCTTTTAATGTGATAATCAAATAATAAACTCTGGGATACAACCAGGAAAAGTACTTCTAAATCCATCAAATGTCTTCATTCTAAATTAACCAACAATCATTTATATATGATATAAGCAATTGTAGTCTATATTAAGGTATTATTTCTTCCCAGACTTTAACCAAAATGTGTATTTTACTTAACTCAGGCATCATGCATAACTTTTAGTTCACTAGTGCATTTGTATTCAAATGGTAGTGGAGATATTCAGTTTATTATGAGTGCAACTGGAATTCATTGATTTTGCCCTTTAACTTAGGTCTCTATATTGAAGTTTTCTTAAAATCATGAAGCTATAAAATAGGTTGTAGGTGCATGTATGGATCCATTTGCTTGGTTTTTAAAAAGTAAGTCTATATGTATGTGTATATGTGTATGTCAAAATTGCGTTATTATTGTGTTTACTATGACCACGTTTTTGGTTTTTTATTTTTCCTGTTTTATTGTGTGAAAAAAATTGCCAAGCACTGTGTCTGTCACATAATAGGTATTCATTTCATATTTACTGAACAAGCACATACGTTCCCTGTCTCTTGATTGCTGCCTCAATTGCTATAAAACAGCAGGTCATCTGAGACCAGAAGTATGAAGAGAGGTAGGATAAAGATGGCTAAGGTGGGGATGCCACATGCTTTAGCAAATTCCTCTGAGGATAAAATCTGTCATCAAAGATTATATGCAAGCTTCTCTTGTTTATATATTCTTACACACACACACACACACACACACACACACACACATATGCACATGTACCTTTTTTCTCTTAATTTTATTCCCACAAATTCAGTGTGCCCCTGAAACACTACCTGCTTCATCTTGCAGCGATTTCTCCTAGAACTCAGGTACAGCTTTACTTACTGTCAGTGACCGGCTCCATACAAAATCCTAGCAAAGCATGCAAGAAGTCCACTACATTATTCAGAGAGTCCTTGTTCACATAGTCCCTCATGGTTTGTCGGAATTGCATCTTATCTAGCTTGTATAGCTTAGTGAGGCAGTGCTGGGCCTGCAATGAAGGAAGAGAAGTGAAAAAGTCACAAGTACCAGCTTAAGCTACAGATGTCCTTAACCTGAGACAGAAGCCTTCAGAAGGCAAAGACTTCCATCCATCCCTACTTTCTGGTGCCAGCCAACCCTACCAGCTCCTCCTATCTGAATAAGAAGTAGGCAGAGACAGACTGGGCAGTGCAAGGGGAAAAACCCAAAGCCAAAGTCTAATGCTGATCCCAGGGGGAGTTCAGTATTTACACTAAGATCAAGGCTTTAAGATCTTAATGAAAATAACTCAATGTGTAAAATTGAGGTAAGTGATAGAATTAACAATGCACACTTAGAAAAACTCAAAGTCTTTATGCAATGGGAAGAAGCATGCCACTGCCATGTCCAACACATTGAAATTAAGTAGATTTAATAGAGGAAGTGAGGCAAGAGGAGTAGGAAGTGAGTGTCCAGTGTGTTCCTACATGGCCCGGAGGAAAAAAAATTCTTGAAACACTAACAGGTGAAAAACAAAATCCAATTTGTTTATTTATGTGTCTGCATTTGAATGTGAAAGTATGGTATTTCAATAGAAGTTGACCTCATAGATGGGAAAACAAGTGACAACTGACTAAGTGCTGCTATTCACAATAGCTGTGTGTTTCTTAGGGTCCTGCAAATAATTTTGCCACCTGGCAAAGGAAAAGGGAACAATTCTCAGCATTAGAACCAAAGAAGACACAATCATTAACTGTTGAAGATCAGCAGACAGAATGATCTGATATTGCCTGGAAGCATTAGGGGTTAAAAAGAAAACTCCTATCCAAAAGAAAAAAACTATTTATGAGGAGCTTTTCTACTTAAAAAACATTTTTTTGCAATGTAAGTGCATCAAATTTGACTTTTGTTCCACCTCTATGATTCACCAAGTATCTCTTTATTATAGTTGAGACACATAGAATCAAGGACTTTATCTATGTTGAAACTACAAATTCTATAGCAGATTCAAAACTGGGAGTCAGGGTCATCGTACCTCCTAGTAGTTATTTCTCCCGTGAAACAGTACTCTCATTAAGAGTGATGTTTTTGAGGAAATATATTTAGATACCACCCAATGCCAAAAAGGACTTAAGATGATTGGTAATAGAAATCAAATTAGTATGTTGAAGAAGACTTCATCTGAACAAAAGAGATATGAGAATGTCCACAGCAATGGAATGAAATGGGAAAATGGCAGAAATCTTTAGGATGAGGAGAAAGAGCTAAGGATCTAGAAAGAAGGGGCAGCTGGGGGAGAACTACCTTAATTGAGGATGGAGGATTTTACACAATCTGGTATAGGAATGGAAGTTAGATTAGGGAGGCAATTACCGAGAATCAGAATGGTGGGTTCTTTGTGGTAACCCAGAAGAAAATTTAAATCACATTACCATTTTGACAAATCAAGATTCAGGGAAAGATACTTGAAAAATTTGAGAGGAAAAAACAGAGTATAAAAGAATGAAACTTGGATTTAGCTACAGACTTCTTGGTATGACCTTGTTATAATCGCTCCATCTGTATCATAGTCAGATGGTTTGGTATTTTTTTTTTTCATCCTCTCTTTACACTGTCCTAGAAGATTTGAAATTAGGTCTTTTTATTCCCAGAGAGTTTATTAGTTGCCAGATCCCAAACAGGCTCATTTATTTTTAGTTTATTTTATTTATATAAAATACATACTACTTGTTATAAAATGAAGTTTACAAAACACTTAGGTAAAATGTTCTTCATGAAGAATTTAATTATCATTCCTTTAAAAATTTGAGAAGCTCTTCATTATATTAATTACAAAGTGCTTTTAAAAAATCCTAGATTGTAAAATCCTAAAGTTCAAGTGTTACCCATTCTCTACAAAACACACCCAAAAGGCATAATTTCAAATCTACCATTTGGTGGCCCATAGACTGTCTATATGGTCTTCCTGAGTTCAGTGGGAAATTTAAGCAAGAATAAGATTCCCAAGCCTTAAATATTTTGATTGTGAATGACAGACTAAATTTCTTCAAATGATGTAAAACTGTTAGAGAATGAATTCCTTTCAATAATTTGGGACTATCAGCTAATGATCAGATTAATAATCTAAGAGGTATCGAGGAAGCGTGATGGAATTGCTAGGCACTTCAATAAATAACCTTACAATAGTCTTCTGTTTTTACAAAAGAAAAATAACTCACAAAACAAAGAGAAAAAAACTATAGAGTATCTGACCTGAGAAATACGACCTGAGAAAAAGTGAAAGTATTCTTAACTTTTTAAAAGTTAGGTAACTTCTCAATAAGGACCTATTGCTTTGGGGGGAAAAGTAACAGCTGGAATTCCAATGGTAGAGAAATTTAGAAATATCTAACTTCTTGATCCATATATTTCCCAGGGAAATTTTCTCAAATTTTGTATCTTTTGGACAATGTGTTTACTGAACATGGGTAAGCACATATGATCTCTATAATGAGTATAGCATAAATCTACAAAATAATGGAAGAATTGCCCTATAAATCAAGTTGAAAAGCCAGATAGGGAACAGTCTGAATGCCTCATAGAAGCATTCAATACCTGGAGAGAAAAAAGCATGGCGGACAAGAAGTAACAAAAACTTCTTTTCTGATTCAGTTAGTCCTGCTTTCTGTTAATCCAGAGAGACAAGACACAGTTGTCCAAGGCAGTTTATACTAGAGAATGATACTTAGTAGGTTTTAGCATCTAATTTCATGAAATTAGTCTTAGCATGAGAAGTAATGTGGTTTATTCTACCCTGAAAGGTTTTACTCATGCTGTGATAGAATTAAAAATCAAAGAATCACATAAGTATGTGCAAAGATGGAGGCAATGTAAGCTTTCTATTGGCTTACTAGTTATTGTTTTAAATTTTTTTTCTCACTTTTAACCTCAAAAACCCAGATCTTGGACAAGATGTTCATGTTTCAAATTAATTATTTTGGTTGTTACTTCCCATATACACATTAAACTAAAATAACACAGCATAACAGAATATTTTTTAAAAAAAATGGATAAATAGATAGATGATAGAAGATATATTAAGCAAGAATTCAGCATGCCAATACTATGTGAACACCTCATGACAAAACCTAACGCCAAGGAACACTGGTCCAGCATTAGATTTTGACATTATCCTAAAACTCTGCCAACATATGCCAAAGGGTTTTCTGGACTCAGATTTGCATCCAATCTTTTTTTTTTTTCTTTATTTTTTGTGAAAAGAATATTTTCTTAGAATTTCAATTCACATGTGAGGCAACTGCCCCAGCTCAGGCTTGCTGTGAAGATGGATCACTGGTCAAGTCAGAAGGAACAAGGCACAGTCAGGAGAGCTCACTGAAAATGAGCTGTAATGTTCCATTACGGAATTACACATGGCAAGCCCAAGGGCAGAGTTTCAAGTTTCACACAGTTCAAAGGGAAATGATCTCAAATATGTAGAAGTTGAGGTTCATTTTGAAGCAAAGCAGCCAGAAAACAACTGGCTACTTTTACAGTCCTGTTTTGTCCCAATAAGGGCCATTTTCCATATCTAAGTAAGAACAACAAACTGAGTCTCAACTTTGACCCTTTTCTCTAATATGAAATATGCTTTTATAGTAGCCAGACAGATGATTGAAAATCATTTGTCGCAGGTCATCAGAAGCTTGCTAAATGTATTCATCTGTGCAAAGTTCTTCCAAACTGAAATTCACACATTCCAATCATACCCTTGCACCAATTGGTTTGTTGGTCTGCTCTAGGTAGGAGGCAGAAGTGTTTTCCCAATTAAACTTTCCTAAGCCAGTTTTAGTTGTCAAGATATCTTGTGGGATTTCTCCCATCCCAAGATATCATTAAAATGTCCTATGAAATACAATATTTTTCAGGGAACACTGACCCTCATTGTCAAAGGACTCATTCCTCAACTGGAGGGAGGGAAGAGGGAGAGGAAATGGAATCTACTTTAATTCTCTTACATTCTCTCGGAATACCTGGTGTCTCAGACGATCTCCCGAGATCCCTCGGTGTCCTTCTCCGCAACCATAGGCACATCCCAGAGACTTCACTATTTTGATGAGCATGGTGAGAGCAAGCCTATGGTTGCTTACAGGTGTACTTTCATCCTGGTACCCATGATCAAGAAACAAAAAGAAGTCTACTTACTTTGCCACTGAACCACTATTGCTATGAAGATTCTATTTTACAATTAAATAAAGTTTGTATGTTTTACAATAAGCACCTGCAATTGGGGAAATACAATTGTCCAGGGTCTAACAAAGAAACTCACTTTTCTAAAACCTATTTCATGAATTAAAAGAAAATAATTCATGCATTTTGAATAGCCTCTGGTGCTATAACATGAACACAAAACTTTTTCTTGGAAGATATCCTTCATATCCTTGGCAGCCTATTGGAACGGCTACTGGGATGGCGGGTGGGGATCATCAGCAATGAAGGCCAATGAATTTCCTTAGAAACTACCCTCATGAGCAGTCTTCTGATAATACCACCAGGTAAGGATTACTGCTGAATTTCTTCAACTGGTCAAAGTCTAGAACTTTGAAATTTCATGGCAATTTCTGCTATTTTTGAAGGATTTTTTTCCCAATTGTTTCACTATATTATAATTCACATGCATAAGAAAAAGCAAGAATATGCAGAACTTTATAAGCATTCAGATTGATTCTCCCCTTGAGGGTTGATTGGGAGCCCTCCTGAGATGAATGATGAAAATCATTTTCATCCACTTTTTTGTCCCTTTTAATCCTTACTGTGAGTGGAGAACATGATGTCCAAAAAAGGAACTTCCTTGAATCATTTCCAAAGAAGCCTAAGGACGCTGTTGCTAAGGGATGATGCTGAGCCCAGTGTGGGGGAGTCATTACCTTTGGGAAGCAGCAACCTGCCTCCATCATCCTAGCTACTTTCAGAGTAAGCACATTCATTGAGGACTTGGGATTCCAGCTCCTGGTCCTTAATTGCAGGTAACGTTAGATAAGTTAACTAATCCTTTTTTTGTTTCCTCGCCTGTGAATTAAGCACCCTAATAACTGCCCTTCCTACTTTACAGGTTTGCTGTGTAAAGCAAATGATATAATGGTGACCACAACAACCTAAGGGATTTTCATGTTAGTTACATGAACAGGTTGACAGATAAACTTTTGGGCTACACATAGAAAGAATACTCCAATGGAGGTAGGGTGTAAAAGGAAGGGCTAGGGATTTATACAGAAATTATTTTCTGCCTTGATGTGATAGTGTAGATACTCTCCTCCCCCTGCTTATCCATAAACTTATCCATAAACTCATGCAGTGAATGCAGTGCTGGACCCCAGAAATTCTCCCATCGGGAATAAAACATTCATTCTCTGAGTTGTTGGAAGTGTTGATGGCTGAAAATCCTCAGCTGACTGCCTCTGCTGGAGAGCTGCCTCCACCAACCAACCAACTTTACAGTGTTTTCCAGGAGGCAGACTACCTCCAATGACAGGTCAGTGGCAGAAGAGTGGTAAAGGCAAAAAGTCTCCTTGCTTCACCTAAGAACTGCTTTGAAGAGCCATCTCGACTCCAGATATATTTACAATTAAGATGTCATTTTTAGTTTGGATGGAATCTTCCCTGCAAGATTTGATAATTGTATAACTTTGGGCAAACTACGCAGTGTCCTACAAAATAGCAACAATATAATAATTTCATAAGTCAAAAAAGTAAAAACATGTAATGTCCATTATAATAGCAAAACAAATGTTAACTATTATTTCTAGGTCTAGGACACTGCTATGGTCTGAGGCACCTTTATGCAAATTAGAAACACACCTCTCTTGGTGGATGAGTTGGAAACAGCCAAGCCTCTGGGTGGATGCAGTGCTTGGATGTGAAGCTCTGTGAGCAGAGCTTGTACTGGATTTCATTCCTCACCAGTTCCCACAGTCAAGATTTTTTGGATAGTAGGTGGACAATAGAGTCATATAGTAGTGTCTCAGAAAAGGTCATCCCAAACAAGGGCTTATTTGGAAGATTGGTTTACATATATTTTTAAATTATTATATGTCCCTTTAAAAATTCCCTAGCCCTAAAAATCTTTGTAAGGATCGATTCAGTTTTTTATTCTTTAGACCTTCAGGTGTCCTTGGGATTTAAGTTTCTTTCATAGAGGATATTCAGAAAGATGTATCAAGCTACAGGCAGAAACCAGAGTACTAAATAATATTTCAGCTTCTCAGTATAAGCTAGTGGCCAAAATGGAAATAGAAATTAGATCTTCCTTTCTGTCTTAATCAATTTCCCATGTTTCTGATATTAATGGGGCTGAAAAATTAGATAAACTTTCTGATTCCACTGAAAAGAAAAGATGTTTTTAGGGAAGAACAGACCTTTATGAATCATAAACACAAGCCACTTGACCTAGCATCACATTTTATTTTATAAATTCTTTTTCCTAAAAAGAATGTCATTTTGAGAACTAACTACAAAACAATTGAATTTTGGTTGCTCTTTTAGAGACCACATTATCTCTTTTTACAATCATTCATACTGATAAAAAGTGCTAATTTTGGTCAAAATAACATTTATAGCACCAAGCTATAGTATCTAAAATAATATCTAGGTATACTATATGATTAAGGCAGAAGAAGAAAATCCTAAAGATAAGGCTAAGGAATCCAAGAATATTGAAGCAGGAATATTTGGATCAGAATATTGGGAAGATAAATCATGAATATTGGGAGGATAAAAGTAAGCCTTGAAATAAAGAAACACAGAGGATAAATGTGCATTAATTATGTAGTAGGTGGGAGTAGAAAGAAAGAAGAAATTTTTATAATTTCTGCAATCCTCATTTGGATGTAAAAATTTAACGCCCTATGGAGAAAAATGGTCAATTTATAGTTCATATTGTGTCTGTAGATGTTAAAACTCTATATAGTATAATCTTTCACTTGTAAACGCTTGACATAATATGGGATTCTTACTTGTTAGAGATTCAAATCTCTTGTTGTTTTTAATTTCGGAACAGCACATTCCAGCTACAACCTCAAATCAGTGTGAGTTATGTGAATTTAAGCTGTGGTCATTTGTATTTAAAACTCAATAAGGAAAAAATGAATTCTTGTTGTTAAATGCAGAGTTCATAACGAGGTTTTGCCAAGGCAGAGGGAATGAAATTCAGGAACAATCAATAATAGGAAGGCAAAACCCTCTGAGAGGTAACACACTGAGACACAAGGGAACTGAGGCTAGAATAGTTGTTGCCATGCCAAACCAATATCAAATAAATCAACCAACTAATCAAGCACCATTCTTCTCTTGCTTTCCCCTTAACTGTGGCTAAAGTTGTCTGCCAAAAATCTGTTATATAAATACTTTATTTAGAAAGTCCACATTGCTTCTTATGGACTGGGTATTTGTGTCCTCCTGAAATCTGTATATTGAAATCTTAAACTCTAATCTGATTATATTTGCAGATGGGCCCTTGGGAATTAATTAAAATTAAATAAGGTCAGACACTGGGACCTGGGTCCAAAGCGATTAGGCTGTCTTCCTGCTCATGCACAAAGTGGAGGCTGTGTGAGCACACAGCAATGGTGGTTACCTACAAGTCAAGCAAAAGGCCTCACATTAAACCCACCCCGCTGGCAACTTGACCTTGGACTTGCCAACCTTTAGAATTGTGCGGAGTAAATTTCTGTTGATTAGGCCATCCAAACTATAGTATTTTCTTATTGCAGCATGAGTGGACTAAGACACCACTCAATTTATACCACGAACGTCTGCTATCTATCCTTAGTGGCACACTGAGAATTATGGAAATGGAATGCATCTGAGGTGTTCTATTGCAGAAATAACCTAACCAGAAAATTCATTCTAACAAAGCATGAATGACGATGTGTGTGGATTCTGAACACTGTTCAATCTGTTTCTACTCATGCCTGCTAAAAACCTAATTAAGATATTTCTACATTCAGTACTTTCTTACTCTAGTGATTAGTTGCTGCTCTGAGTCAATAAATTGCTAGCAAGCCAGCATTGGGAAGAAATTCAGAGCAATATTTCTTGAGGACACAGAAGGTGGTTCAGTCATACCTTCTCTTGGTTCTTATCATTCTTCTCATAAGGGCCTCCTCCACCTCCTCCACCTCCTCCTCCATCACCTCCTCCACCTCCATCACCACCTCCTCCTTCTTCTCCTCCACCATCTCCAGCTCCACTAATGGAAGGGCCCCCAAATCCACAGGTAGAACTTCCAGATACTCCTTTGAACTGGAAAGTTCCTTCACTTGGTCTCTTTTCCACAGTCTCATTTTCCTTGTTTTCACTCTTCTTTCTGTTCTTTTCTACACATGGTACTACACCAAGTTGAAGCAAGCATTCCACAATGTTTAGTGCCACATCACAGATGCGAGAGCTGATGTCATGGTTAAGGACAAGATAAACAGCCTTCAGAACCACCTGCAGAGGACAAAAATAAACAGGACAATTAAGTTACCTCTTCCTAAATAGATTTAGTTATTCTGCTTAACTAGTTATTCTTCTTCTGTGCTATGTGCATAAATCAGACAATTTTCAGATTTTATTATCTAAGCTGCATGGGGACATTGTGTACGTGCTTAATATAGACTTAATATCACCCAGAGAATTAAAATCATGTATTTTCTCAGTTAAGTCTCTCCAAACTTGCCATGATATGAACAGTTAATGGGGATATTGAAGCACAGTGAATTAATGGGGCACTAATTATTTAGTCAAGTGGAAACTTGTATAACTGATATTTAAAATCAGGGTGTTTCAATTCTTTTCACTTTCCACAAATAATGAATAAAGAAGAATAACATATTTATGCTCATAATAAAGCAATACTTGCTTATCCATAATTGTATCATTATTTACCCTTCAACTTCAAATGTATAATATTTGCATTTTTAAATTATGCCCCTTTATTTATTTTAATATTTTAAATTATTTGCTAGGCCAGGTTCCCTGATGTGCAATAATAATGTTTGTGAAACATAATTATAAAATATAGCAACCCTTTCATTTGCTAATAACTATACTCAAGGAAAGCATTCTTCAGAATGCAAGTCTAAATAGTTTAAGGACTTCCATTCATTTTTTTTCTGACTACACAGGAGGTTTGTAGTCTTGTTGCTTATATAACCAAATGAAATAAATGAGCTTCTTACTCTTTTTCTGGGAAAAAAAAGAGGTTTAGAAAACACACAAACATATATTTATGTTTAGGATTCACTAAGTTTTTAGAATTATAAACATACTCTTAGATCAGATCAAATATAATGTAATGCCTAGGGAAAAACAAAAGGTTCATCTATGATGGTTGACACATTTAAGAATTTTTTTTGTGGGTAGTTTTTTCATTTTAATATTCAATACTTCTAAGAATCTCTATGCCCTTTTACCCAATCTTGTGAATATTGGATTTAAAGAATCAATATCTTTCTGGCCTTCATAAGAAAAATTCTTGTTCCTTACGGAAAGATCAAGCATTCCATTCTTGTGGACAAAGTTGTTGGTCCCATCGATATGCTCTGTGTCCTCCAGGTAGCTGTAATTAATGCAGGAGTCTGTGAGGCTTCGAGGCAGGTTAGCACAGGCCAGCGGTTCGTGAGGCATCTCTGGGATAGGCACTTGGTTGCAGAGCTTCCTCATATGCTCATTGAAAAAGTCTGCGTAGCCTACGTTGAATGATGCCAATGTGGTATTGAAGGTTGCTACTGTGATAGTAGAGATCTGGGATCGCACTAATGAAACAAAAGAAACAACTTAGTTTTCCTCATATTCACCTGCTATATCAGTTAGATAGTTATGCTATTATTTAAATTATGACCGTAATCAGGGCTGTAGCTTTTGTAGATATATGACTTATAGTCTCAAATCTATACTGAACTCCCATGGAACTCCTGAAGCTGTAAGTCCAAGTAATATTGATAATTAATGGAGACTATAGAAAAACTAAGTTGCAACTAGCTTCCTTTAGCTGAAGCTAGGATTTACCTTTTGTTAATGCTGACTTAGTTCACTTGATCATAACAGGTAGATTTTACACGCTGTTAGATGACAGATCATATTAACAAAAACTAGTTTAACTGAACTATTTTCTCATAAGTTATGGCAGTTAAATGTCTTATTTTGATCTGGTGTATTACAAAAAAAAAAACAAGATGGAATTTTCTTTTTTGGTTAAAGTAATAGAATGTAAATTTATAACGAATAGATACTTGAAGTACAGTTCAAAGAAAAGAGGGATTAAACTTGTGTTCCTATGAGAGCATAAGAATAAGAAAAAGAATAAATTATTCTGTTAAGAGTAAAGAAAAAGAGCCTGCCTTAGATTCCATCCAGAAGCACATTCAATTTGTGTAAAGCTCATAAAATCACTTCTCTGAAATAGAATCTGTGTGAAAAAGGCATTGGTGGCCCTGGAAGGCAGGGACTTTCTTCCCACGGAAGGTGTAGTCCTTCTGAAGCATGTCACAGAGGAAACTAAAGTGCAAAATGCCCTTTAGCCCTATGGGTCTGTGATCTTTTAAGATGAGTGGCTCATCTTTGCTCTTATTAAAGGTCTGGTGGTCTCAGTGTAGTCAAATAGCTCTTGACTAAGAATGGCTAAACATTAAATTACCAAGTGATAACACAAGAATGGAAGTTTTCAAAGAACATAAGTAAGTGGAATGAAAATGGAACCTACGGTAAGCACAGAGACCAAGAAAAGAAACCTAAACTCCTGCCCCGAGCCCTGCCTGGGACCCACCTTCCTTGACTGTGTTTTCTCCGTGGCTGTTGGAGGGGTCAGGCAGGTCGCTCACCAGAGTGTGGTGGGAGTGGGAGTGCCTGGCGCTCAGGCTCTCCATCTCAGTAGCTGCATCTGAACTGCCCCGCCGCGTCAGTTTCCCTGAAGTGGACAAGAGCATCACAAGGGGTTTTTAAAATCTGAAAGGTTCTTTGCTGAGATTTTTGTCTTTCCTATGGACAGCTGTGAGAGTGAGGAGGTATTAGGAATAGCAGAAGGCCCAGCCTGGGGTATAGTCAAGGTCAATATGATTGATGGAACTGCCTGTGATAAGGTTAGCCCCAATCTAAGCCAAATGTCAGAAACCATCTGTTGTGGACCTGCTAACTGTCAGCTCCTGGTTTTAAGCTGGCTGTCTTAATATGCCATCCCAAACAGAAAAAAATTTTTTCCTTTGCTTCACTTATTCCTTTATTAAATAACAGAGTTAAATAAAGGTCTGTCTTTAGATTAACCAATGAAAGTTAAGGCACAGAACCCTCTAGGGCCATGTTTCTGAATCTAAGAAATAGGGCCTTTAACCTGGCTAATTACACAGAATTCTTACGTAATTACTTATTTGCATTTGTTTGGCTGTGAAAATACAGCATTATTTCAGTTACTGGGGAACCTTCAGTTAGGACTAAATTTCTTGGCTGAATTAATTGTCCAAGAAAGACCCAGACTTTCCAGGGAGCCACAGGTCAAGATTCCTAAATAGGTCACTCAAGCTCTGCCCTACTTCAAAAGGTCTTTTGTGATCACCTAAAATGGTAGTTGGCCAGCCTCCTTTTTCGATGCCTCGCCTGTCTTCTCCAAGCCCAGAGAAACTTCCAAAGGAGAATGTGCTACGAGTGGGGGACACATCCAGGTGGTCCTCATGAAGCAGGAATGGCACACCCATTCTTCGGGGCCTCCTCTTCCCGGTGTGGTGGAATGGAATGGAGCCTTTCCTCTCTCGGTCTTCTTTACGGCTCTTGAACTGCAATGGTAAGAGATGAATAGTCAGGCACAGGGCAAAGGAAAGGTTGTAGTTTACTTCTCAAAGGGCTCCATATCCTTGAGTAGTAAAACACAAGCATAGGGAATCCAGGAAGTCATTGGATGTCATCCAACAGAAATGGATGAAATTTCCCTAATTTGTTAAAAGAGAAAAAGAAACTAAGCAAAGGGCCACATAGGTCTTTCAGATTTGTGGATTAGAGGAGTGTTCTCAAAGTCTGATCCCTGGACCAGCAGCATCAGCATCATGTGGGAACCTGCTTGAAAGGTACTTTCTCCAATGCATCCCCAGACGTATTGCATCAGAAACTCAAAAGGTGAGGTCTAGCAATGTGTTTCAACATGTCTCATAAATGATTCTAATGTACACTAAAATTTGAGAATCACTGGATTAGAATATAGGATTCCTGGTCACTTGGACCAGGCTGTCCCTTTTTCAAAACTGAAATTCATTATTTTGGTCAACCAACTTCAAATATGTGCAACTGCTCACAGGATATAGTCAAAGATGATCCAGAGGAAACATTGATAAAAACCCATTATTCCTACAAAATAGTTCAAGATCAAGTATAATTAGGAGTTTAGAATTGTCTAGATAACTTGTCAAATATACTAGTGCCTGAGCCTATCTTTGGCAATTCTGATTTAATTGGTCTGGGATATGGCTTAGGCACTTACCTTTTTATAAAAGCTCCTCAAAACTTCTATATGCAGCCAAGATTGAAAAATTTCTTTTTTTTCCTCTTAAATGATGACTGGTTTTAAAAAAATGATGGCCATTGCCTATTGTTTCATTATTAATGAATGCAGTCATGACAAGCTGGACTCATAGATTAGTTAATATGTGTTATATTATTCACGGACATAATTCAGTTAATAATTTTAAAAGCAATTATTTTCAAAATAAAAGATAAAAAGACCCTTACTTATGTGTGTGTGTGTTTATACACACACACATATACCTGTGAGACTACACATATTATTTTCTATGCAATTAGTGCCATATATTTATTTAAAAAGAGACAGTCTGATGGGTTCAGAAGAGCATAGAAGTATTTAGCTAAATATCTACTTTCAGATTTGGGTTCACTCTTTGGTGAACTACCTAGTTTCTAAGGGTCAAATTCTTCTCTGGAAAACAGGTAGAATAAAGAATTTCAATGGATTACGTGAAAACTCTTTATGTAAAATACTTGATGAAATGAGTTGGACCACACAAATGTAAGTTATCATATTACTACCACAACTACCTCTACCACAGCAGTGCATTATCAGGACTGACCTTCCCACAACCCTGTGGAACTCTGAGAGTAGGAAGCACACTCATACTAATGGAGAGACTTACAAAGGCCTATAGGGTTATGCTATAGGTCATAGCCAGTGTTGTAACCACCCCATACTGTAGCAAAATTAGAAAGAAATACCTCATGCTCCACTGAATTTAATTAATAAAATATCAAAAGGTATAAATGATCCTACTCACCTTTTTAAAAATGTTCATGCCCAGGTCTGAAGAAAGATCTGGTACTGCAGACCTGCGCAGATTGGTCAATGAAACCTTGGAAAAGGCCTCAGGGCTAAGAGATTTTTCTTCTTCATTACACTTCATGGTGAGATCCTTAACATGCAATAAAATAGACAATGATCAAGAACTTAGGGCTGCTATCCAAGTATTTTGTTACTGATATGTCACATTTTTAATAGGGATACACCTACTGTTTTGATATCTATGACGTATCTAACTTGCGTGTCTGGACTTTCAAAATCCAAATTCTACAACCTTAAAGAAGTATTTCATACTAACTTCTGTTTGTAATTTTCAGCACTGAGGCCATGTAACCCCACATCCACATTGATGAGAAAATAGAAAATAGATATCTCTTTTTATTTTTTAGTTAAAAATAATATTTTTCCAGGGGCTGGGATTGTAGCTTAACTGGTAGAGCATTTGCCTTGTATGTGTGAGGCACTGGGTTCAATCCTCAGCATCACCTTAAAAAAATAAATTAAATAAAGGTATTGTGTCTGTCTTCAACTAAAAAAAAATTTAAGAATATTTTTCTATTTAAAAATTCATTAAAGGAAATAATTACTTTGGGCAGAATATCTACTAATAAAGCAGAGTATATTTCTTTTCCACTCTGATATTACTTATGTATATTTTCACAATATGCAGAAAAGAATTTTAAGCCCCCAAACTGTAAAACCCTATAAGTCAGGTTTTTCTCTATATTTTCAACATACAGTGTTGATGAGAAAGAGAGGAAGAACAAGCATTCAACTTATATTAGGCAGTTGTTCATCAGAAAGCAATTTTCATGGGGATGTCACCACATTAGTAAACACTCAGTTTATTTCTCCAAACATCTATAATAAATAGTAAGACTATATATCAATAAACAATATTTCTAATGATGATGCTGAAATACTGAAAATTTTTGAATTATGCCAAATCAGTAAAATGGTGGTATCCCATATTTTATGATATAGGTAATTGACAGATGACGTGTCAAAGTCTTTATTACCTACTTTGATTACTCAGAAGACCTCATTTTCACTACTCTGGCTACACTAAGACTTACACTACCATGGCATGTGTAAGAGGTGCACTTCTTTCAATGGTAAACAAGAACTAAACAATAGCAAAAATGTCCACTGATGAAAGATGGAAGGGAAAGGATAATGGCAACTGAGGAATCCACCAATCAGACAGCACTGGATTCACAGAAGACAGCATGTTATGGCCAAAGTTGTCAGTTCAAATGACAATGGACAGAGTGGCTTACTTGGGTTTTGTGAGTGTTCACTAGTGAGGGTGCTGCCGCCACCATTGAGCTACTCCTGGGTCTGGGCAGGAGAGGAATATCTGGCTCTGGAGCCTTCTCTGGCTTCTCTTCCAACATATGCCTCAGTCTTTGTAGATAGTACATCAGAGACCACTGGGTGCCTTCTTCAGACCAGTGGGGCTGGAGTAGGCAGCGGAGAACAGCAACATCAAAGTAGGTGGCATAGCGGGATCTTTGGCATGGAGGTATCACCAGAGAGGCCCTGCTCCCAAAAGCAGAAAGAAGACAATTACCCTGGCAGTCAAGCCTTCCAAGGGGGCAGCTCGACATGGCTTATAGCTCTACTTTTCTCATTTTTTCATTTATTCATTTGTTATCTGTTGTTTGATTTGCTTGAAAATCCTAACTGGTCTTACTCATTTTGCTTTTGCTAACCATTTCCTTGAAACATAAACATTGAAAGAGTTTTGAAGAATGGGTAAAAATTAGCCAGGCAAAGTTGAGGTTGGGACAGGAAGGTAAATCAGCATTTCCACTAGAACAAAACAATGCTTGCAAATGTTCATATTTTTAAAAATCATGAGTTTGGAGAGGGAGAATTCATAAGCAATTAGTTTGTTGGTGAGTAATTTGGGTGGTAGGTAATGATGAGAGTCAGAGACATAGAAATAGTTTGTGTCAAGATGTTTCTTTTCTACTAAGCTATGAGGTTTAACTCTGGTAGAAACAGGAATGATGTTTGTCCTGTCTACTACACTGGGCTATTTTAATTTCAGTTGTGAAAATATTATGTAAAAGAAAAAGAAACTGCAAATGCTAAACATAATTTTACTATGAGAAAATGAGATCATTTTGAAATTCTTAAGTTATGTATCTATGTAAGATAGTAAAAAAAATTTAAAAAACAACATGTTTCTGCAATTTTATTATTCAATTTAAACACTTGATATATTTATTACTTAGTGTTCGATTTACTCCTAATTAAAAATAGATTCAAATGATTACTCAGCATAACACAACAACATAAGCATGGTAGATGCAATGAACTATATGTTTGTGGCTCTCAACATTTGTATTTTGAAATCCCAACTTCCAATGTGATGGTATTAGAAGGTGATGCCTTTGGAATTTGGAAAAGTAATTAAGTCATGAGGGTAGAGTCATATATATATAAACATACATAGCTCTCTTGTTTTCTTTCTATCGTGCAATGAAAAGACAGTCTGGAATCAGAACCTGACTGTGCTGCCACCATGATCTGAGACTTACAGCTTCCAGAACTGTGAGAAATAAATTTCTTTTGTGGATAAGCCATCCACATTAAGATTCTTTGTTACAGCAACCCAAACTGACTAAGGCATTAGTGGATATGTAGGATCATCCTGGATGCATATGATCCAGTCAGAATGACAGACAATAACTGAAAAAATATAAACAGAATTTCTGGGATCCAAGATGACATCTGGGTTCTAAAAACTACCACCAAGGACTTCCTTTTGAGCCATATGATGCAGAAGGACATGTTTGTACCTTTCTCTCAGCTAACAAATATCACTACCTACACATGAAGACCTCTTACCAAAAATGCAACCACTGAGAGCAAGAACAAGTTTCCTAAATTTCTCAGATCTGTATTTTGAATTGAAGATGTATGACTCCTGTTATGGTTTGGATCTAGAAATGTCCCCTGAAAAGCTCATGTTTTAAAAGCATGATCCCCAAAACAGCAAGGTTCAGAGGTGGGTTTTTAGGTAATGATTAGATTATGAGATCTATAACCTCATCAGTGGATTCATCCATTTGATGGATTAATAATTTGAATAGGCTACTGGGTGGTAACTGAAATCAAGTGGAGGTGTGGTTGAAGAAGGCAGGTTACTGGGAGTGTAGCCCCTTCACTCCTTTCTGACTACCATGAGCTGAGCAGCTTTTCTGTACCACATCTTTCCACCATGATGTTCTGCCTCATCTCAGGCCCAGAGTGATGGAGTTGGCTGACAATAGACATGAACTAAGGCTTTTGAAACTATGAGCCCCAAATAAACTTTTCCTCCTTTAGGTTGTTCTTGTCAGGTATTTTTGTCACAGCGATGAAAAGGTGACTAATACAAATAATTAATGTTTCAAGAAATTAATTTGATAGGACACAGGTACTATGAACCTTCTAACTACAAAAAAACCACTATGGAGTAAACTCTTGTATGTGTGATGAAATTTTTGTTTCACTTCACACATTTGTCAAGCGTAATTTAGTCAAATATATTTCTTACTGTGTGCTGCAGTACAAAGTTAAAGAAAAATAAAGACCTGGACCATGTCTAAAGCATTGTTATTTTCATAGCCTTTCCAGTTTCCTATTGAAGCATCCATACTTTGTTATTTCTATTCTTTTTTTTTAAATATTTATTTGTTAGTTCTCGGCGGACACAACATCTTTGTTGGTATGTGGTGCTGAGGATCGAACCCGGGCTGCACACATGCCAGGCGAGCGCACTACCGCTTGAGCCACATCCCCAGCCCCTCTATTCTTATTAATAGAATTGACTGGTGTGTTGAATGACAACTGCCAATATATATAATGGTTTTGAGTTTCAATGTGATCTTATAGATTAATATTCTTAAGTATTTTAATTGAGAACTATGGAACTAAATATAAATTCAAATTCAATCATGTAAGATGCTGCAATACTAAATTTTTAGCTGTATTGGCAGTCATATTGAAGAAGCTTACTACAATACCTTAAATTCTCATATATGTAATACCAGCATTTATCCTTTTTCGAGAAAGCTAGAATATTCTGTGAATATTGGTTTTGTGCCAACTTTGAATACATTACAGGCTCCCACAGATTCCGTATCTACCACTTCTCATCAGCTCTATCTGTGGGTACCACTCGTCTCAGTCACCAACATCTTTCATCAGGTAGATTGCAATTACTTCCTACAAGTCTTGTTGTTGCTTACTTCTCCACTGTTGCTCAACTGCTCCCAACAGGCAATCCAATCAACCTCAGAATAAGATTTGAGCTCTTTACAGTGGTCAACAAGACCTGTATAAGCTGGATGTGCTTTCCATGTTTGCTCTGATATGCCAGTTATCAATTATTGTCTCTCAGATTAAATTTACCTTTTTTTTTTTTTTTTAAATATGGCCCCTGTTTTAATATCTTCTCAAATTCTCCAGCATACTACTTGTTTCTTTCTGAGACTTTGACTGATGACACCTCCACAAGAACCTTCATTCTCCTTTCTACCTATTTCCTAAGAGGCTTTCATTATGCTTTCTTTCCCCGATCCCATTCCATTTCGCTTTCTTAATGAAGCATGACCTCCTCTAAGCTTATCATTTGTACCTGAGATAATATGAATCCTCTCTTTTTTAGTGTTATACTTTGGGATTTATAAAGAAAAGACAAAGCTGGCTACCAGCTGTGTAATTTTAGGTCCTCAAGTCTTCATGACAATCATGTGACTTATGAGAGCCTGTGAAAACCATTATTTTCTTGACAAGATTTCTGTAATGAAGGCAGATATTAGCAGTTTTACAGAATTATTTCCCCCTTCAGACTTGCAGTAGTTATTTACTCTTTACTTTCTGCCCCAATTACTTTGTTACCAAATTAGATTATGGAAGACCATAAATTCTTTCAAATCCCTAAAGCACTATTCCACCTAAGATGCCAGTGGACCCTTCCATTGGAACCTCAAGGTGGATGGGAAGAAAAGAGGCTGTTAAAAATACAGACACCCACATTTTTAACAGCCTTTTTGGGTTTTTTTTTTACCCAAGACTTCTAAACCAGCACCTCTGAGGTTGGGTCCCAGGAATCTTTTTATCTTAAACATTATCTTTGGGTATTCCTTAAGTATTCTAAATAATATTGAATGACAATTGCCCTAAAAAAATATATGTAGTTCACGATTTCTATACTTTTAGGCCAACATCTAAAACAATTCGTATTTGGAAGCTCCATAACTGTAATGGTATGTTGACAATTTCATTCCTGAGGGCACCAGATGACTAAACCTATATCTTTCCCTATGTACAAAGCTTATTTGACTGAAAATATTACTAACTGTACAGTGAAGTCCCATAGGCATTAACTACTTTCTAACAAAGCTTGTCAGTTCATCTGGTGATGGAATGCAGAACAGCAAGACTCCATGAACTCAAGGATGTAATCAGAGACAAAGAGCATGGTATATAACTATGTAATCAAAACTTGCTAAATAAATTCACATTTCAGTTGTTTAATATTGAAAGAGACTCAATTTTGAAAAAACTAAGACTTTCTGTAGCAATTATTTACAACTTGAAGTAACTCTGTTTAAGGTGTTATTCAAGCACTAGTTTATTTGACTTAAAGTGTGAGCTGTACTAGTTGGAATAGTCACTAAAAAGCAAAAATGATTAGTAAATATTTAGTAATCATTTAGGGTAGCATTGTCAGATGTAATTAACTGTTCTTTAACTGATAAATAATTTAAATTAACTAACTAATTAACATAAGATTTGAAAATTTACATAACTGCTAAAAACAGTATGGGGAAAACTCATTGCATGAGATGACAGAAAAGTCCTTTCCAACTCTGATATTCTATGACACTATATTACTCAGTAGAAAAAATAAAAAGTGAAAATTTTATAAAGAATATGAACACAACTTTTCTTCTAAATGGTACATATAAAAATAATAAAGAGAAGCACACATAAAAAAGTTAATAATGTGTATTATTAACACATTATTAATGTGGACTTGTGGATGGATTTTACTTATTTTTCAATATTTTATACATTTAAGTAATTATCCATAATTAGCTTCATACAAATTTATATACATAGACTAAATAATACATTATGGTGAAAAGAGATTTTCAAAACAGGTAAGAATTGCTTTCATCTATTTTCCAAGCACTATGGCTTTGGGAAACCAAGTTAATATTAATGAATGCTGGAAGATAATAGTAGAGAGCTTAGATGGCAAATAAGTACTCTGGAAATAATAGAGGATCTGTGGAGGTAGAGAACTCTGAAATCAGTCTTGACCCTGTGCAGAATTTAATGAAGCATAAATTAAATCTATGCATATGGTAATTAAAGATGAAATCTCACATTAATTTAAAAGACTAGCTACCTGTTCACTGACGGCAGAGTGCAGGGAAGAGTGATCCTCAGTTCAATCAAGGTCAAAGCAAAAGACATGATGAATTGGATTTGTTTGATAAAAGCAAACTGCTTTTGTTGCTAGGATATTTGCTCCACTTTGTTATTAAAGTTTTCTCCATTTCTGATTAATACAGGATCTCTCCCAATGAGGGTACTTCTGAAAGGTCTATTTTGTGCATAGTCATATCCATGGCAACCAGCCACTAGAGCTAGCAGAGAAAAGACAACATATTTTTTCAAAGTGCCACTGATTCATGTCTAATTGATACATGTGGGTGTATGCATGCTGTGTTGATGTGTGGACGTGTGTGTCAAGAAATGCATAGATAAGTCGATGGTTGGGTATAATGTCAGAAAACAAAAACAAAAACAAAAACAAAACAATGTTCTTCCATAAAAAGGAATTTTGGATATTTCAGTTGGTTTTGTTTTTATAGGCAAATTAAATTGGAACCATTGTGATTTTTTTCAGAGAAAAGGAACATTATTTTCTGTTTATGTTTGTAAATTTCTAATTCTTACAATGGTTAAGAAAAATTATGTAAGAAATATAAGCTCATGAGTATTTTACAATCTCAAGATTTTATCTTGATATAAGTTTTTATGACTTTAAAAAATGTCAGGCACAATCATAGTATAAGAAGTAAGATATTACTTATTCTTAACTTAAAATTTGAAATTCTAGAATTTGTATTAAATAGAATTAAGGGAGGAGGAGTGTGCAATAATTGATATGAAGAAAAAGTGGTCATAATAATTATAATACATAAATAATGTAATTTATTTTCATTTTTATTAGTTGCAGCTGGCCTTCAAGATAACCTCCAATGATTCCTGTCTCTTGGTATTCATACCCTATTGTAGTTCCCTTCCATACCAAAGCAGGATTGGTTGGCATGATCCATACAATGGAGAAGTGATGGTATGTTATTTCTGAGATTGGGCTGTAAAAGACACTGAAGCTTCCATATTGGTTGCTCCCTCTCTTTGTTGGGTATTTATTTGGGGGAAAGCCAGCCAACTCAGGAGTCATGTGAAGCCCTATGGAAAAGCCCAAGGGTGAGAAACTATGGCCTCTGACCAACAGTCAACTGAATGAGCTTGGAAGCAGATCTTCCATCCTAGTCAAGCTTTGGAGGACTTTATCTCTTGCCAACATCTTAAGACACTCTGAATCACAATCACCTAGCTAAGTTGATTCTGAATTCATGGTGTTTAGAAACTATGTGAGATAATAATAAAATTTTGTTATTGCTGCTGTTTTAAGTTAGTAAGATTTGGGATGATTTGTTATACAACAATTGATAATTCATAACGATTTAGGTGCAAAGATAAACCCCTAAGTTTTGGGAATGGCTGTAAAACCCTGAAGTAGGTGAATCAATAAAGACTTAGAGGAATATATATATGTGTGTGTGTGTGTGTGTGTGTGTGTGTGTATGTATATATGTAATTAATATATATATGTATGTATAAATGTACTATATATATATATATATAGTACAACTTTCCTTGCACAGATTGTCAGTAGAACTTCTGAACTTTGAGGAGGCTGCTGACAAGGGTTTAATGGAAATAAGGAGGATGCTACTGGGAACTGGAGGAGGGCATCCTTATTACTTGGTGGCAGAAATTTTCTTGCTGTGATATGGAAAGTTTTTCAAAAATGTGCCTAACAAACCAGGTGATAGAATGAAAAAGATTTCCAAATACAATGTCAAAGATATCTTCTAGTTTCTTCTAGCTAATTATAGCAAGTCAAGAAAAGAATATGAACTAAAGGAGAAATTATTAACAGTTAATCAGAGTGAACTTGATGATATTGAAAATTATCAGCTTTTCCTGATAACAAATGGTATTAAATTTATGAAATGACTTCCAAGAAAACAGAATATCTAGTGAGCTGCTGGAAAAATAGTCTAAAGATAAGGCTAAGGGTAAGCTACAAAGTCATTTGTATAGACTCACAATGAATGATCTAAGGTCATCTCAGAATATTGCTTCAGCAGACAGAAGTCCCTCTAAAGACTGTGTGTGTGTGTGTGTGTGTGTGTGAGTGAGTGTGTGTGTGTGTGTGTGTGTGTGTGTGTGTGAGAGAGAGAGAGAGAGAGAGAGAGAGAGGGAAATAGAGAGAGAGATAGCAGGACGGGGGTTGGGGAGAAAGAGACAGCAACAGAGGAAGAGAGGAGTTCTTAGAAATTTAAAATCTTGTCCTTCAATGGAAGTCCAAGACAGAGATGGAATTATCTAAAAGAGATTTGTGGGTATGGAGTGTGTCTAGTTTAGTGAACCCCAGTAAGATTCACAATGGACTCATAAAGTTTTAAAAATAATTATATCAACAAAAATACTTCTAGAGACAGTGCAAAAGGAAAAGAAGCTATTGTATCCCTAAAATTTTACCAGCAAGAAACAAGCTAAGAAAATTATTCAGCTGTAAATGTATGCTATCTTTCTCAGAAAAGGATAAAATCAAGAGCCATGACCAAGAGTGGGACTGAGTCCTAATCAAAGAGCTTCCAATGTTTTTCTAGCTTCATTTCAAAACTGCTATGAGCCAGTGCCTCCCAATTGATCCCTTTCAATAAGCACATCCACAGCAGTTATGTTATATTTCTTTCACTATGGTATTTTGGGTGTGTTGGGTGCAGATAACTCATTCTTTAGTCCACAGGCATTTTTAAATACTTTGGAAACAGCACATATGTAACTGGATAGGAGAAGGCAATACTGACAGTCAAAATATTAGTTTGGAAACAGTTGCAGAAATCCAAGTAGGAAATGATAAGGCTCTGAATAATTGACTATGAGATTTGAGAGATTTAAGGAGGTAAAAGACTTTGTGTGCAGTGAACTTCAAGTTTTTGACAGGGTCAATAGTGATGCCATCTAGAAAAGTAGAAATGAATGAATAAATGAGTATTTACATAATACCACGGATTATTTACTCTAGCACTGTTTTGCATATGTTGATGTCTATAAAGGGTCGGGTATTTTTCCTGAACTATAATGTTTGATCAACATCACCCCATTTTCCCCTCCTCTGAGCCCTTAAAAACCGCCATTCTAATACTCTCTGCTTCTATGAGATTGTCTCTTTTAAATTTCACAAGTAAGTATATCATATAGTATTTGTCTATGTCTTGTATATGTTACTTAGCATAGTATCATGCAGGTTCATCCATGCTACAGAAAAGGTAGTTCTTATTGTTATTCTGTGTCCTAAGTAATTATATTTCCTCCACATATGATTTAATTATGTTCTTGATAACTTTGAATGTCATTTTTGTCATCAAATAAAATGAGAACTTTCTGGGGGTGGGAGTGGTCATGATAGTTACTTTTGGAATAAAGGCAATATGGGAGGAATTTGTATATCTTCCAAAAGACTGCAGACAGACCTTAGGGAAGCCACCCTTAATTCTCATCTGAGAGTGTTCACAACATATGGAATCTTCCCTTGGATGTAGACAGAACCTCTGTCTTGCTCATAAGCAGCAGAACATGGCAAAGGTAATGGGATGTCATTCCCATAATTAGGTTACTTTGTATGACAAAGGTGATAAGATGTCACTCTGAGTTTATCTGGCATTATACAAAGACCATGAACAAGCAGACTGGATTTACAATTTCTAGTCCTTGCTGGTTTTGAAAAAGCAAGCTACCATTATGTGAGCTAGCCTATGGAGAGGATCACGTGGAAATGAACTTTGGGTAGCCTCTAGGATCTAAGAGCAGGTGCAGTCAATATCCAGAAAGAACACAAGGATCTCAGTCCTATATCACAAGGAGATGAATTCTGTCAACAACCCAAGGGAGCTTGTAAGTGGATCTTCCCCTATTCAATCATTTGGGGAAATGGCAGGCAGCCCATGGTGACACCCAGGTTACAGGATGCTGAGATCCTAAACTAGAAGAAACCCAGCTAAGTTGTGCCTGGATTTCTTCCAACAGAAATTATGAGGTAATAAATGTGTTTTGTTTTTTTTTACTGAGTTTGTTGTAATTTGTTATGTAGCAGTAAACAAAACAAAACAAAACCTAATACAAAAATCATAGAAACCACAGAACAAATTTGGTCAAATATAAGGACATTGCACTAAATAGAGCTATCTGAAAATGAAATAAGAAATAAGAAAATACTAAATTCCCTATTGTTTAAAATCTTCAAGCAGTTCAATGTCACTAATGCATCAGAGAGCTGATAGGAGATTGGATTACTCTCATTGTAGAGTTGCTTCCACATTCATGTGTAATTTCATTGAGAAAGAATAATTGTATATATTCTATATCGATGGCATACAATGTGATTTTTTGATGTACATTTAGATTGTGGAATGATTAGATTAAGCTAATTAGCAAATCCATTGCTTCACACATGTATCTTTGTGTGCATATAGAGAAAACATTTTACATCTACCCTTTTAGTAATTTTGAAATATTCAATGCATTATTATTTATTATAATAACAAACTACTGCTCTATGCAAGAAATCACTAAAGCCTATTTCTCCTCTTCTCCTGAAATCTTGATCAACATCACCCATTTCTCATCCAAACCCCTCCCCAACCTCTGATAACCACCATTCTACTTTCTACTTCAATGAGTTCATCTTCTTTAGTTTCACATATATGTGATTTTAAGTACTCATCATCACTATTGACCTGGGATGTAAATGAGTGGATAAACAAAATCCATTTTACTTACTACATCACCAAGGTTGCTTTCAATTTTCTTATTCTCACCCAGCAGATGATTATCTAATTAGGTTACTTGCTTTTAAAGTTCCAATAAAGATGCAAAGATAAACACACTTTTACATATCATTTTTTAAAGCATAACATATAGTTTTGGGGTTAAAAAAGGAATTGCATTTATAATGCTCTGTGTTTTCAATAATTTTAAGATCTTTTGAAAACACTGTATTCATGTAACTTGGACCTGGTTCCAGATGGAGGTAGACTGTTTAAAAATTATCAAATGAAAAGGTAAGCCAGATACTAGGAGGAAATATCTGTGAATCTTTTCTTTTGTTGAGAAAGAATTTATATCCAGAATATACAAACAACTTTTAAAAATCAATAATAAGATAACCCAGTTAAAATGTTGGCGAAAGTTTTGAATAGATGTTTCATCAAAGAAAATCTTTGAATGGTTAATAGGCACAGTAAGATATACTTAACATCATTAGTCATTAAGGAAAAGTAAACAAAACCACAATCAGATCCCATTTTACACCCTTTTAAATAACTATAATAAAAAAGATAGACAATAACAGATGTTCCCAAGGACATAGAGGCACAGACTCTCAGAAGTCACTGGGAGGATGTTAAATAATGCAGCCATTTTAGAGAACAGTTTGGTGTGTTTTTTAATTATACATGAATTTGCCACATAACCCAACAATTCCACTCATGACTATCCACCCAATAGAATTGGAAACCTATACTCACATAAAGATTCCTAAGTGAATGTTCATATAAGCAATATTCATAATAGACAAAATATCCATTGACAGATGAATAAAGAAAATGTGATAGATTCATAGAATGGAATATTAGTCAACAATAAAAAGGAATAGATTACAGACACCTTCAATGATATGGATAAACCTTAAAAACATTATGGTAAGTGAAGGAAGCCAGATGCAAAAAACAAAACAAAACAAAAACTATATTATTCCACGCATATGAAAAGTCTGGAAATGCAACCCCAAACAGATGGAAAGTATAATAGGTGTGAATGGGAGTGACTGTAAATGAATACAAAGGACATTTTTGAGTGATGGAAATTTTTAAAAATTGAATTATGGTGATAGGTACACAGTTTTGTAAATGTGTTAAAATAATTAAACTAAGCTTAAAACAGGTAAATTTTATGGGATAGAAATTATATTTCAATAAAGCTATTTTTAAATGCCAATTTTAAAATACTACCCACTAGACTATGACTTCATTTGGGAGTAGAGATATACAAATGATCTTAGGGTCTCTAGTCCCTTAGGTGAAGTAGCAAACTTCACGAATCAATAATTTAGCAGGGATTAGGAAGTAGACTAGCTCTTTTTCCCAGGGAGGGTGTTTGTAAGCAAGTTGGAATATTTGCAAAGAGCAGATTTTATACTCCCCACAAACTTTAACCTCTTTCAATACAAAGATCTGTTAGAATAAAGTATCCTTATACATTAAAGCAGATCCTTTAATATCTCTGCAACACAATCTTTTGATAGCATCATTGGCATTTCTGCATATAAACATTTAAAATAGCTTCTGATTCAGACATCTCATTAAATCAGATATGTCTTCCCACTTCCACCCTGGTTAGCTTAAATGAGAGGCATTCATATCACATTTCTGCAATTAATAATCTAATTATACTTTTGCCCAGAATATGTATAGGTAAAGCATGCACATACATATTTTAAAGAGCAGAGGATATGAAAGTAGCTAAAAATGCACATTTAATTCTTGGCAACGAGGAATACATTTTGTCTCAAACATTGCAATCATGTACCTGGAATGTGATGGGCCTCTTTCCTGGGAAGTTTGGGAGGACAAGCTTCCATCAAAGGAGTTTCCTCGGTGGCAGCCTGAAATGGTGGCCTTGGGTGAGATAGAATCAGACTGCAAAGTTTCACAGACCACCTGGAGTCCCTTTTGGAGGTGGAGACATGGAGACAGCAGATTAGGTTTTGTGTTTTTTCTTTTTTTGCCTTCAGGTATATCCTCTAAAATTACCTCCTATATTACATACATAGTTTCTTTTCATCAAAACGAATTATAATGTCATAGACAGAGGTATTTTTGCCTCTGTCGAAAAGGAAATAGAAAGAGACTTCTAGAGAGCACCTCTGTCATTCCAAGCATTAGGCTAAGTACTTTCATAAATTTTATTTCATTTTGCCCTTGATTTCTTTCTTTTTTACTTTTGTATCCACTATCTGTAGGAGATTTATGAGCCTGACAATTCATCAAAGATATACTCAAACTGAGAACTGAATGGCAGCATGAGGCTAAAGACCAGCACCAATTTAGCAGGAAGTAATCAAATTAAAGGTAGCACATAAGAATAAATTGTAAGGTTTATGTTACATCCAGAAATTTAAATTACATATGGCTGATAAATTTAATCTGAGATATCTATCCGTAGGTTATGGATTAAATTCTTTGCTAAAGCATAAAGATTCTCAAAAATCTATCATATTAATTTTGTCCTTACACTTTCTATTTTCATACACAAAAGAAGTCATGATTTAAGAACAATTTACAGAAAAATAAATATAGCTAGAAATTTCATGAAACAAGTCCTCTGAACTTGATCCAATGTACATATGGTGAGTACATCATATGTACACTATACAGGCACTTTACCTAAAAATCTGATTAGGTGGTTAAAGCTGCAGTCAAGTTATGAGGTTCTGGATTTGGAGGGTGGTAGAGGGCATAGAAAATAAAAAGCACATCTTAGCAACATAATGAAAAGAAACACTATGACTCAGCAAGAGATCAGGAGGATTATATAGAAAAAGTATGAGATTTACATATTTCACTGTATTTAAGATGTCATCTCTTATAAGACATGCATTATTTTAGGCACCATAGAGTTTAAAAAGTACACTGTTAAATAAATTAGGACACTTAGCTTATTATCAGTGAGGACTTTCATTTTATACTTATTGAAAGAGCTATTTTAGACTTATATAGGCATAGTGTTTCATTACACATCCATCCTATGTATATATGAAAGGAGTGTATACATGAAATAAATCCTAACATTTCTTCATGTTCAGAATTTTTAACTGAGAGTTGTTTATATTTTTTCCAAAGAACAACTTCCTATGTCAAGATGTGTTATTTTGTCGAGGCATCATTTCTCAAGAGTGTACCACAATTCTCTAAGACATTCTTGCAAGTCATTGACCCTGATGCTGCAAATTTCAGTGCTAGAAATGACCAAATTCAGGCTGCACGAGATTGACAACCATATCAAGACTGCCACCAGGCAGGGAGATAGTAAGAGGTCAAAGATTGTCAAGTACACTCAATTTCAAAGATGTTAAATGTGAAAAATACATAAACCTTAAAGCACATAAATCAGTGAAAGAAATTGTTCAGTAAATGGCAGATATTCTAGGACACCAATATTTCCAGCTTAGAGGGTAAGAAGATAAATGATGATATTCCTGACAGTAACACATAGGTTGAAAAGGGGGTCCAATTTCTATGGAAGGCAGCAAGTTGCACTTTGCACATGTTGAAATGAAAGTGAAGGCAGGTCAACTAATGACATGCTACATTAATAGCAGTATACATTTCCATGTGGCTTTTATTTCCCTGGCCTTCACTTCTTTCTTATAAGAACCAAATGTGACAAATTTGCATTGAATTGCGTTGTTTTTTTTTTATCTTGCATCTTCTGTTTATGTGGATAAGTTATGACTTTTCATTAAACTTCAGATTCTGTAATGGATAGGATTGCATCTTCTCTCTCCTTCCTACTCCCCCACCCTAACCCCCTGAGACACTATTAAACCTACATTAGAGTTACCTAATAAACATTACGGGATTCAATAATTGAGAAAAAGATGATACTTTATTTAATGTGAGATGAATAATGATAAGAGTGTTATATACTAGCCAGTGAGATAAAGCACTACTTATCACATACTAATCATGGAGATAAAACAGGAGCCACACAATATATTTTTTCAGTACTTCTTCATTTTGGAGAGATGCATAATATTGATTTTCATACTTGACTGATAGAAAACCTGAGGCTGTTAAAAATTTCACATTTAGAAAGGAGGGCTCTGAGCTCAGTAGTATGATTCTAGAACTTAAGTCTCACCCTCCACAATACACTACACCAGAGTTCCTTTCTCTCTTCTTACAATTACAATAAACTAACCTCTCGGTGTCTTGTCTCCTGATTTGGTGATTCACAGGTCAGACTTTGACTGTTTATAGGAGAACTTCTCTTGGCTGGAAAGATCAAAGAAATTCCATCACGAATTTTATAAGATTCTAGGTTCATTTTATTTCATAAATTCATTTCATTCCAATAAAAAGCCAATTTAACAGATCATTGTCACCTTGAAAGAAGCTGTTTAATAAAACATGTAAGAGAAATTAAATAAGGGATTCAAAATAATCTTAGCACTTCTAAGTTATCAATGTCAATATTTATCAACCTAAGTCTAACTCAAGTTGTGATGCTAAGAAGTTGGGAATACTAAAAATAATTATAGATAACATCTACCTAGCATATATTATCCACAATTTCTGTTCTAAGGATTTTATATATATATATATATAAAATTTTATATATATATATAAAATATAAATTAATATATATTAATTATTGTAATCCTTTCAATAATCCTGTAATACTGCTATAAAATTATACTCATTTTACAAATGAAGAAACTAAGGCACAGGAAGTTTAACTTGACCATGGTCACTTAATACTTACATGAAGGCTTCAGCCCAGGCTGTCTGACTCCAGAGTCTGTTTCAACTACTACATTAAGCTTCTCCTAAAGTAATGTTCAAATCCCTCACATCTTGACCTTAGAATGAGGATGAGTGGGAAACTAAGATGGCAATGCCTCACTTGAGTGCTGAATAGTCTGGCGCTGAGAAGGAAAGGAATTTGCCAAGGTCACCAGGTACCACTGCTCTTTCTGGCCATGCTGGCTAAACTAGTCTAATGCACTCCGATGCTGGCACCATTTCAAGTGCACAGCATTAGACACAGGGGGAAGAAAACAACCACGAGCATCATCCAGAAGCAAAGGCAGGGTGAGGTGAAGAACCCAGATGTTCATGGAGGGGCATGGTTTCTTAGTTATTTTTGTATATCAAATGACAGTGTGTGTGTGGTGGGGGAGGGTGTTCCAGTGCTTGGGATAGAATCAAGGTCCTTGTACATGCTAGGCAAATGCTCTACCACTGAGCTATTTCCCCAGCCCCAATTTATATTTTAATCATAGAGAGAGACAAGGCTGGGTGAAAGATGGTAGCTCAGTGATTGAACACTTGCCTAGCATGTATGAGGCCCTGGGTTTGACCCTCAGAACTGCAAAGAGAAAAGGAAAGAAAGTGATAGGAAGACTTAAAAACATTTAAAAAATGAAGTCTCTTTAATCAACATGCCATAAAGATGTGGTTTTTTCACTAATAATTTTGTTACATGTGAGCATATTTTATTATTTTTGTCTTAAGTCTACTTTTTTAGATTTAAAAAACCTCTTACATCTATATTTACTTTCCAATTATTTGAATCCAAAGTAACCTTATTATATACACAGAATCTGAAGTAGATTTTTTGGTATGACACCTTTACTAATTTAGTTCTTTGATGTTTGGAACTATGGCAGGCTGTCACTTTTGAATTGGTATTTCAAACATTAATGTTTTGTATACATGTAAGTTCTGAGATTAATCTACTTTTTTGAAAAATTTAACTCTCCTTTTGAATGATTATATTGACTACTAAAAGCATCCTACCAAATATATGAATAACATGGCACTCTTTGGTTATACAATTCCTTAACATATATTTTGCAAGGTTGTGTTAAATTATAGGGAGAAAATGTATATAAGAGCAGGCTTAGAGTTTCCTTCTATTTATAGAGAGAGTCCTTGTACACGCCTAATCCTCCACTGTCTGCACAAAAATCTTACAAAGCTAGCAAACTAGGCACACACATATTTGTGTGTATAAGATGTATGTATGCAAATATACATATATGTGTGCATGTATATATATATATATATACATATATATATGTATACATATATATTTCTGTAGATTTTTCCACATAATTAATTTTTAAAAGTTTTAACTACTGTTGCTAAAAATAAGGTTGGGAATAGAACAATGGAATCTTTTAAGCACATACTATAAAATGGGTACTTAATGTACATTCTCATTACTGTTTACTAAGATGCCCTGTAAAGTGCATTATCATCTCTATTTTACATTAATGAAGACAAGAAAGTTCAGTTACATATCCTTAGCAAGAGACAGACTTGAAGAAAAGTATGAGCTTCCATGCATTTTTTAACCTCTCCTGTTGTATTCTTTCTGTAATTCAATAGCACAATCTCATTAAATGACTCCTGAAGTGAAATGCTTTGATAGCATCTACTTCATCTACCATGATAATGATAAAATAATAATTATAATAAGAGATACTGCTTACTCATTTTCTGTGTGCCAGGCAGTCACTGTGTTTTTAGAACATCTTACATATATTAACTCATTTGTTCCTTACAATAATCCTGTAAATTCTATTAACATGATGCTTTAATTCCCATTTTACAGATGAAGGAACTTACCCAAAGTCACACAATAGAAAAGCACGAGTCTCTGTTGGTTATGAATAAGCCCTGTACTTGGGACATTCAGATACCGCCCCCAGATGTTCTTATTCTAAACTTTTTAAGGGAAAATCATCCCACCACCCTTGCTTCAAAGTGTGAAGGAATCACAAACCTGTAATGATGTTCCTGATGGGTTTTACCAATGCTGTGAAGCCAGAGACTTCCGGCTGTCTGTGCTCCCACATAGGCTGCCATATAACAAGCCCACTGGCCAATCGGAAGGTGAGGTCAGATTCCTGAGGAGAGAAAAATCTGTCTAATAACTGGTTTGTAAGAACTGGTTAGAGGAAACAACGCATTCACAAGGTTATTTCCTGAATGGGTTGATCTGCCAAACTTTCTTTGAGTAAACCAATAACCCTAAGCTATCACTGCAATCACTGTGGAAATCACAGTCATCTGCTTTATGCAAAATAAATAATTAATCAAACTGTAGCTTTGGGCAAAGCATAGAATGCACAAATTAATGTTTTGTGTTGGCAACAATTTCAAAAGTCTTGGTGGATCTCTTCACTGGAGGTTGTCATTATAATTCCTCTTAATTATTTAATTGTCCTCATTTTTCCCTAATAAGGCAATATCCTCACATCCTGGCTATTTCGACTTTCTATGCTTCAGTCCATTTCTCCTTGCATTTTATGGAAGTAGGTAAATATATTTTAACCCTTTGTGGTGTGTTATTTTGTTCTTTTAATAATCTTTAATTCCTTGAGGGTAGGGACTGATCAAGCACCCTCCTTCCTTCTCACTCCAACATCACAACTCTTAATACAGCACTAGGAATTGTGGACACAATAGAAATCCAATAGGTACTTGCTGAATTAGACGGACTTTACAACCCATGTTCACACGACTTATCCCTAGTTAAAGGTCTCTTCCAAAAACATATTCTCTGCTTCATCATTATGTTATTTCCAGAGGCCGAGGTATTTAAAATGTAATCTCACATTGTGTAAATCCAAATACGTGATGTTGTGAGAATGCATCTTACACAACTCAGCCCCTCAAAGAAGTTGGAAGCAGAGAATGTGATCACAGATTAATGAACACATCTGAGACCCAGGAATTTACTTAGGACCATGATGTATAAGCTTGCCTTGCATATTGCAATTACTTGGGGAGCTTTTAAGACATAAGCATCCCAGGTCTCACTTCCCTCCCATACCCAGACCCATTAAATCAGAACCTCTGTGAGGTTTTCTAAAGTTCCCTGTGGTGACCCTTACATGTAGCCATAGATGGAAGCCACTGAGCTAGAAGGATAAGAGCCTAGAAGAAATTGGAAAATAGAAAAAGAAAAGTGATTCTACAAATGGTGAATCAATGTAGTTGAATGTCAAAGCACCTTTTGCTGAAAACATTGTTAAAGTCCTTGAATAAGTTCACCCACACTGGCAGAGAAAGGGCACTTCTGCATCACTGAAGACCAGGCTGGGGATCTGGCAGCATTAGCAGCAGAGCCCCAGCAGTACCCACAAGGGGAAAAGCCTCCAGGGTTCCCTGGGAAATAACTGGGATAGCTCATGAAGCATCTGGTCTGAATTCATTCCACATTTATTCTACAGATATTTATAGAGCACATACTATGCGACTGGTACTATTCTAGGTTGTCAAATACAATGGAGAACAAAGCATGCAAAAAATCGTGCTCATAGTGCAAAGGAGAAGTAAAGCAGGTAAGGACATATGTCAGAAAAGGTGTTGATATCTTAGGAAGGCCAGGAAAGCATAGCATTCCATGAAAGAGGACCAGCAAGCACAAAGGCCCTAAGTTTGCAGAGTGTCAAGAAGCAACCAGTAAATTTTGAGTCTGGAACAAGAGAATGAGAGAAGAAGGGTTAAAAAAAATAAGATCAGGGAAATTATCATGTGTCAGATAATTTATTTCCTAACAGGACATAGTAAGAGCTTCATCAATTGCTGAGTAAGAAGGAAAGCCACTGAAGGATTCTGAGTAAACAGACTGTCATGACTGGAAATGGGTTTCAATAGGTTCACTCAGGCTATTGAGAATAGTTTGAGAAAGAGCAGAGGTGGAAAGAGAGAGAATTTAGCAAGCTATTGTTATCATCTAGGTGAAAGATGGTTAGACTAGGGTGCTAATACCTAATAAAGTAAGAAATGGTAGATTCTGAACTCATTTTAGAGATCTACCTACAGAATTTGCCAGCTGATGAGATGCAGAATGTGAGAGAGAAAGAGGTATCAGGATTTGGGGCTTTGAGATTAATGAAGATGAACAAGATAAGAAGAACAGGTTTGGGGATTTCAGATGCGTGACACGTTAAGTTTGAGATGCCAGTTAGATTTTTCAACAAGAGATATTAAGCTAGAAACAAACAGGTCTGAAGGTTAGAGGAGGGTAACCCACATTTCCTTGAAATGGCCCTAGGGAAGTCTGCATGATATTATCCAGCAAGCAGGGAATTACCATTAAGCAAAGCTTATCAGATTTGTCTTCAGAAAAGCAGGAAACCAAAGCTCAAATGACCTGGTTTTAATGATATCTTAGTTGTTTTTTTTTTTTTTAGCTTAATCCTTGTCCATGTTTCTCATAATACCAACACAAAAGTAAAACTCTGATGGACATTGCAACAGGAAGTGCTGAAATCTCTGGTACTAAAATTTCTTGTATTAAAATTCTAGCTTTTAGCATATTGCATCTAACGTCATTCACTGACTGTCATCATTTTGTTTTCTTGATATAATTCCAAGTAAATTACATTTTGGGGGGGTATCAGAGATTGAACCCAGGGGCACTTTACCACCAAGATACATCCCCCTGTCTTATTTATTTTTTTATTTTGAGACAGGGTCTCACTAAGTTACTGGAGGCCTCACCGCTGAGGCTAGCTTTGAACTTGCAATCCTTCTGCCTTAGCCTCCTGAGTAGCTGGGATTACAGGTATGTGCTACCATACCCAGCTATTTTTTGAAGACAAGTCGAGAACAACTTCTGAACATTTCCCTTTGAGCATAAATATATAATTGTTAATTAAAAGAACAATATTTTCACTTTCTCTAAAAAAGAGCAATTAAATTCTATCACTCTACAGACTTGAATATCTGTATGCAACATCTTTGGTCTCCTCTTGTGTTGGTGTGTTCCTGTGCAAATTGTTTTAAGTTGGCTGAGTGCATAAACTCTGAGACCCTAATTTTTCTTCCAGAGTCTTCTATAGTAGGAATCCAAGGCTATGCATCCACACACACAACCAGAAACTCAACATTTGGAGAAGACACTTTTCAATCATTCAAATAGTTGTCGAGCAGGTAGTCTAAAAAGGTCCTGAGAAAAAACCAGAAGGTGTAAACACTGATGGGTGGAATCCACATCTCCACATTTCAGATGCTTTTGTGCTTTCCCTCAGGGTCTGTTTCTAGGATGTCATGAAGCCATTCTAAATGTTCTGGCTGGTTGCTTGGAGAGATTTAATCGAACAACTATTATTTTAAGTTCCATTTTAAAGTTGTTTACTTCACACATAGGGATTTAGTTAAAATCCTCCTGCAGTCATGCATTTTGTTTTATTTCCTATTGTTTCTCCATTACTAGTGCACTCAAGAGCACTCAAGAAGTGTCCCTTGAGGGATGAGTGAATATTATAAAACTGTGACAATATTGACACCATATTTTAAAAAAATTCTTTAATAGTCATCATTGTTCACTGATAAGATTAAATTGAGACTAAAGGCAATCATACACTTGATTTTCAGATTGTTGATTTTGTGTGAACTTTTTGAGCTAATTATAATTTTAAAGGAAAGGAAAACATACATTGAGTCATATGCTATCTTTCCAATGAATGAGTCACTTAGAGTTATTTGCTAATTGGTGAATTCATTCATTCAACAATGATTAAGTACCTACTCAACACAGATACTACATTAGCTACCAGATACAATGATAATTTTCACCTGAGAGAGATAAAGAGATAACGATAACCAAATTGAGTACAACTGTGATCATGCCCCTGAAATATCATGGAAATAGAGGAGGAGTAAGGATGGATCCCTAATGATGTTCTAAAGGATGAACAGGAGTATTCTAGGAGAGGGGTGGAGTTTGAGGACATTCTAGGCAGCAGGACCTACATGACCAAAGGCTTGAAAAGAACCGTATTATATTCTTAGGAGGCTCTAAACATCTGAAGCTCTAGGAGAAGTAGACAGATACATCATACAGGGCCCAGTGTAGCAGATCTCATTACTGGAATTTTACCCTCTGTATTTTGAGAAATCAACAAATTATCATAAGCATGTTGGTGACATGGTCAGATCTACCCTTCAGATAGGTCATTTGGGTGTAATGTTGGGTTTTATGAGGGAAACAGGAGACTGTGCATCCATGGAGAAAGAAAAAGTTCCAAGAAAGAGAGACACTTAGGTTAAGGTTGTAAATAGGTATCAAGAAGATGTGGTGAGTTTGAAAAATATTTAGGAGAAAAAAATGGGTGGGAATGTGTGATTAATGGAATGTGTAGATAAGGATGAGATTGTAAGTAAAGGTAGTTTGAGTTTGTGTGAAGGATCTGAAATACAGAATATAGGGACAAGGGCTCCACCAGAAAAAGTCTGAAATGCCCATAGATGAAGAGAGTTGAAAATCTGGTCCACAGGTCAAGAGAAGAGTCTGCCTTGGATATGCAGAATTACGTGATCTCAGCCTATAGGATACAAATGGTAAATGATTGGGAGGGCGATTTTCCAGGGAAATGATAGAGTAAGAAGAGCAAGATGGCCATACATGGTGGCATGCCAGTAATCTCATCTACTCAGGAGGCTGAGGCAGTAAGATCACAAATTCAAGGCCAGCCTGGCAACTTAGTGAGACCCTGTCCCAAAATTTTAAAATGACTTTATAATGGGGGATTAATGAATCTCAGTGCAGAGTGCCCCTAAGTTCAATCCCCAGCACTCCAAAAAAAAAAAAAGAGCAAGAGAACCAGGATGCATCTCTGGGGGACCCCAATATTAAATGGACAGTCAAAGGAGATGCGGTCTAGAAAAGAGAGGGAGCAGAAATGCGGATGCAAGGGGAATCGGCAGTGTGTGGTATCATGAAGAGAATTAAAAGCTTCCAGGGTAGTTTCAAGTATAGCTGAGGGTTAATGAAATAAGGATTGAAAAATACAGATGAGGTTCAGTAATTCAGACCTTAGTGGGGGAAACAACAACAACAACTGCAGTACAGAAACTTAAGAAAACTTTGTAGGAAGTCAGATGGAATTGGGTTTGAATCTCTCTTTGGTTGTTAACAAGCTTGTCTATTATCTTTCTGAACTTCAGCTTTGGAGATAAAGGTACTCACTTCCATGTGGGTAGCTGAAAATTGGAAATGATGTGTGAAAACTGCCTGCCATGTCATAGAGGCAAGCAGAACAACTGCAAGGAGTTGAGGAATAAATGGAGGTGAGGATGCGGAGACTTGGCTTCATGCCTTGACTGAACTTAGGCCTCCCTGTGAGGCCCAACTTACAATACTGTGTTGTAAGTGCTGAGTGGGGACTCATGGGAGTAGAGTCAAGCAAAGGACTGACAAGTGTGCAGTGCCCTGGGTTTGGAGAGCACAGGTCTGTAGAAATACAAGCCTGGATGGCCGTGGGGTTTCCCCAGTTGCACACCTTTGTCTGCAATAAGAATAGAAAAGATGGTCTTGGGGTAGGAGTTTTGAAGGGCAAAGGACATTGATGGTGCTGGTGAGGGAGAGACAGTTCATATGGGCTTATATCAACATGGAAAGAAGATAGTCTTCTGCACAGTCTGATAATCAGCAGGCAAATGGGGCACAGAATTCCCTTCTGCTCACTGCCTGGGGACACTTGCTGACACCTGGAATCACTTGCAGTTGTTAGAACTCAGGGAAGCAGGGATGTTACTGGCATTTAGTGAGCAGAGGACAGAGATGATGCTAAATATTCCATAATGCATGGGCCAGTGGACCAGGACAAGGCATTATCTGGACCAACATGCCAACTGTCCAAGACCAAGAAACTGATCTGGAAATTGTACGTTCCCTAGCAACACTGAAAAAAGCAAATACCTCTTTTTTAAATGGAAAAAAACCTTGTAGCAAAATTTATTGACTAACACTTTTTATTATCCATAGTATCTAGAACAGTACTTCCATCCTAGCAATGGCAAAATGATAAAACAACAATCATGCTAGTAATGTAACTCATAATAATTATTTATTTTGTATCAACCACTGTGCAATACTGGGTCACAGGTAAATGTGGGTATTTGGGACAAGGTTTTCCAACTATCTGTAGTCTCTCCTGAAAAAGGATCTCAATGTCTCTCTCCCCAAAATACATGATGCCAACAGCAATAAAATATCAACAGTAAAAACAACCAGTCTTTCTGTGTTTCAGGCTGAGTATTAGAACTTACTGAATTCTCACAATGTACCATGAATTTATCCTAAAGTCAACTTAGACTTGAGAAAAGTGAGATTAAATAAATTAATTGCTTGATGTCATATGGTAGGAAGCAACCAGCTCTGAATTCACAGACAGTTTTATCTTTTTTCCAAAACGCAAACTTCTGCCATGTCTTTCCAAACAAAATTATGGCCATTCTGGGCATGCCTATTTTTCCAATTTGGGTGGTATTGGTTGGCACATAGATGTGTTCAGGGGCAATGGGTTCTTCTGCCCTCTCCATTTTAAAGACTGTGTGCCCGATTAAAATTGCCTGGTTTTAGCACTTGGATCAGCTTCTGATAATCGTGTGGGTTTTCTCAGTGACTCACTCATTAAACACTTATTGAGAGCCTCATGTGCCACATACTAGTCGAGACACAGTTGTGACCTGGACAAGCAGCATGCCTTCATGCCAGGACTGCTGTTCAGGTGGGCATGATGGGCAGTTCACATGTACACAAACACTGATAGTCATTCCAGGTAGTGGCAAGTGCTATAAAAGGGGAAAAGGATGCAATAATATATTGGTGACACAAAGGTAGTCAGTGAAGAACTTTCAGAGGTGTTCACATTTGAATTGTGAGAAATTTGATGAGAAAGACAGGGCCATGTGAAAAATCCAAGTAGAGGATGTGGATGAATGTTTCAAGCCGAAGGAAAAAACCAGTGCAAGGACTTGAAGACAGGAATGAGCTCATCAGATTTGAGGTGAGCCCACAGTGAGCCCAAAGGTTAGTGAACAGGAGAGAAACTAGTGAATGAAGGGAGAGGCTCCAGAGAGGGTTTGGGTTCCGAAGGTTCCACAGGCCAGGTAGATGGTCTCATTTAAAGAGAGGCTTTCCATTAAGTGTCCTTTTAAAAGATTTTTTAAATAGGATGTTACAGGTTTTAAAACAACAATTTGACTTAACAATACCAAAAAAATTAGCATATTTTATTGGTAATGTTGCTAGTGTATGTGTTGCTTTTGGGGAATTTATAGGTAGTTTGAAATGGATTCCTATCAGCAATGGGACAGTGTCAATGGGAAATGAACTTTTTAAAATTATTTTTAGAAAACTAAAATGAGTACAAAGAATCTCTAACCCACTCCCTTTATAGTGATTGTTCATCGTCAAAACCCCCTTCATATGCGCATTGCTATCTTGAATATTTATTCATTAATGTCATAATATTCTACTGAAAGATTAGTACAGTACATTCCTTCCAGTGTGGTGCTTAGATATAATATGATAGGTGTGTCTTCACACAGTTCCATGCTTTGTTGGAGGTATCCACAATTTCATGCAATTGGGGATTCAAGAGATTAAGTAACATCAAAAATAGGATCACCAGTTAGACAGTGGTAGCACACTGATTTCAAGTTATATTGTACTTTCCAGATTCAGCAGTAGATGGATATAATTGTATTTTAAGACCATTGGATTTCATGTAATCCCATGTTTTGTATTTTATACATTTAAAGATATTTTAAATTGCAATTCTTAGACTGAACCTGTCAAAAAGTCCCTAGCACGTAAAAATTTTAAGCTTCAGCTTTAGACCCTGTATTGTAATGAGGTAGTTACAAAATGGTATAGAAATACCGAGAAGATTGGTGACAAAGTCTACATGGAGAAGGTCAAAGGAAGAGCTTCATGGATATGATGATACTGAAGTTAGAGTCTAAAGGACCATGAGGAAGAGAGGAGAGAACAAGAGCAGAGCAAACAGCAAGAGCATATTCAGGGAATGGTTCCAGTGGCTCCCAAGGCTGCATCATGAGGGGGCCAACAGGGGCTGACAGTTGGTAAGTCAAGAAAGGGACTGAAGCTCTAGGTCATGCTTGGTCTTATACACCATGTTTAATAGGTTGGACGTTATCTTGAGGCAGATGGAGAACTACTGAAGATTGGTAAAGGATATATGCAGATTTGTGTTTTTAAAGTAATGTGCAGAAGTTTAATCCCCAAATCAAACCCTCCATGCCTTGATTTGCCGTACGACCATATGAAGACACGGATAACCAAATATGGAAATATCATTTGAAGCCCACTCTCACCTTGACTCCATCCCACCCATGCCTAATGCCTGCATACTGCTCACCTTAATCCTGTGTACCAGAGGAGCAAACAGAAACACAAAGAGCTCCACAGTAGACATGGAGTTCTGGAAGATCTTCCTCCGGTTGTTCTCCTCTTCATCATTGGAGCTGCTCTGGCAGGGCTGACCTGGAGAACCCTGGTTTTCAATCTGGTGGATGAAAGCGCTGCTGCTGCCACCCCAGCTGGAGCCTCGGTCTGTGCCCCCAAACCGCTCACTGTTGCAGTCCTGGGGAGCCTCTAGGAGCATCCAGTGCAGGGTGTGAAGAAGTTTGGTCTCAGCGACACCGAGCTTATCTTGGTGGCCTGAATTGGACAACCACACAGCCAAGAAATAGTAAATGCTGACCAGAACAACGTTTGTTCTGGGAAGAATATCTCTACTTAGCTCTGCAGCTTGATTCCCCAGAAGACATTAGCATTTCTCTACACATCTAACAACTACCATCAGCTGGGCTCATTTTTGTTTGGGGGGCTGTCTTGCTGGCTGAAATCTCTGTACAAGAGCATGCTATATCTTTTAGGTAGAATCTGATATTATATCTCATCTGTCAAATACCCAAACATATTTCTAAGCAGGTAACACAGTGGTTAAAATATAGACTCTGGAGACAATAACCATTCTATTTTAGACAACATGACCTAGAAAGGCCCCTTTATAGAGATAACACTTGAGCAGAGGCCCAGATGAGGTCAGAGAATGGGATGGAAAAAAATGTGCACTCTAACATGGGATATGGCTAGGACATAGTGCCAGATGAGAAAATAATCTTTATGTACACACACCCACATCCACACACACACGGGCCACTACAAAGCTGGGGAAATGTCTTCAATAGTCAAATTCATGAAGTGGTTGCTTGAAGAATTGGGAGGTCGAAGAGGAAACCTCTAGGTAGGACTCATCTTGGACAGATGAGAGTCATTCACTTAGAACAATTAAAAACAAGAGTCAGTTCACTGGTAATATTGAAATAACGATGGTACTGATGTGAATAGAATTTTGAGAATTAAATAAGATGATATGTGAACAGTGCATGGGATGATAACAACCACTCAATGAATGTTTTTTTTAATGAGTATTGAACACACAGGACAACAATATGCAATAAACAAGTAATGTAGGAGCACCAACCTAGCTTGTTCCGGTTGGAAAGCAGGGTTGCAGTACAGTGGAGAACATGAGGCAAAGCAGCTTGCACCAGTTCCCATCTGGAAATGCTCTGGATGGCTTCAGAAAGGGCTGGAGAGAGGCCATGCAGCTTGTTTTCCACCAACACTCGTTCAAAGGACTGTAGATTTTAAAAGAAAAGCTTGTAAAATAATGAATTTGAGATTCTGATTGGTAAAAAGTAGATATCAAGGTACTATATAACCTAGAAGATACAAGTTGCTGGACCAAATTCCTTAGGGTTCACTCACTTGCATCTTTCACATATGTTGACCTAACACTGAATCGGTCATGAATTCCTATTATCTGCCCTTTTGCAGGTTTTTGATCCAAAGATATGTCTTGAATTGTTAAATGATAATCATTTCTGTCAAAATAAGCTTCCTATAACAGAGATGTATTTAACCTCATGAGATTTTTGAACATAATATTTTTTAAAATGTTCTGAGTCATCCAACAGGCCTGTCACAACTGCAGACCAAAATGAAATGCGTTCTGCAAAGGTGTCTTGAGAGACAGAATTTATGTCAATTTGTTCAACAGGTGTTAACTAAGCACAACTCTGCCAAGCAATCTGATTTTGGGGTCACTGATTTATTCCATGTCCCTAGCAATGACCTGGCAGAGAATACTCCTTAACTTAATACTGGAACCATTAAAAAAAAACCCACTTCATATCTGTTGAATAGAGAAAGAGCAGAATGAAGAAAAGGAGGGAGGGATGAGAGAAGCCATCTTGCTTTGCAGCTTATAAAGTCTTCTATCCCTGCCAGGGATGCTCTCAGAGATGAGACACCCTAGAACAAGTAACAAATTTGATCTACTCAGGTTTTTTTGTTTGTTTGTTTATTTTTTCATTTTGTTTTTTATTTTTATTTTGTTTTGTTTGAGGGTGGAGGAGAATTGCAAGGCATTGGAGAATGTAAAAATATCAGATATTAGAGTAATGATAATGAATATGTAACTTCTAAGAACATGTTTGACACCCCCACATGTTTAAGAACCTTGTGTAATTGTCTTGGACAAGGATCATAGTACAAGACCCAAGTGTTCTAACTGGATGACTGAGGCTTCGATGAGAAGCACAATCATATGTAATATTTGTTTTTCTTGAAGAAATGAAATAAAGGCCTTTAGATATGCTAGTGATACAGATCCAACCACTTTAAAATTCCTCAACTGAAGTATTCACTAAGTAAAGGATGAGTGTGTTAGACACTAAAAGATTCTAAAGAATTTATATAGTCTAATGAATATACTAAAGAGGATGTGTTATGTATTTCATTTTATTCTTAAATGCTACTAATGTAACTTTTTATAATTTGTTTTAAATATTGTTTTTTAGTTGTTGTTGGACCTTTATTTACTTATATGTGGTGCTGAGAATGGAACCCAGTGCCTCACACATGCTAGGCAATCACTCTATCACCTAGTTACAACCCCAACCCAACTTTTTTATAATTTTTTAAACCTTGAAAATTGTTTTTCATATGGATGTCTAAATACCTCTATCCCTATCTATCTACCCATCCAAAAATGTAACCACTATTTGATATTTTGTGGCTACACCAAAAATGTCAGA